>NW_007258385.1:290587-297079 GCF_000164805.1 Carlito syrichta | reverse complement strand
CTTCAACTCCTCATTCGGCGCCTCACTCCGCCGTCTCCTACCTTTCTGCCGTGAGTCCGTCCGTCCGAGGAGCCTTCGGGATGCACTGGAGTCCTTCACCCACAGCCCCAGAGGCCGGCAGGGTGGGCAGGGCCAGGGGCCTAATGGGCTCTCCCTTTCCTTCCTCCCGTCTGCACTGGGGTCCCATTCCCCTCCAGGACCCCACTCCCTGGAAGGGCGGCCACTGCCTTGCCTCACCAGCAGTGCCCCACCGCTGCCTCTGGGCCAGTCACCCTGCCCTTGCCTCGCCGAAAGTGCGCCGGGCTGCTCCAGCCTCAGGGCCTTTGCCTGTGCAGTTCCACCGCCTGTTTCTCCAGAGATCCCCATGCTCCCTCACTCACCTCCTGTGGGTCTCTGTTCCAGGGTCTCCTCCTCTGAGAGGCCTTCCCTAACCACTGCTCCTAAAGCCCACCCTCTGTGGCTCTTACCCCACCCTGCTCTATTCGTCTTCAGAACACTCATAGCCTCCTGCCATCCTCTTCCACGTTGGTGTTCACCTTATTTGCAGCCTCTCCCTCCATCCGCTGTGCCACTTTGTGTCAGCCCCACCAGGGTAGGACTGTCCTGTCCAGTGCCGCATCTCCGGCTCCTAGGACGGTGCCTGGCACATGGAAGGCTCGGCACAAGTTCATGGTCTGAATGAACAACCGAGTGTCTCAGCCCTGTCTGGCCCAGGTGCAACAGAAACCCCTCTTCTTGTCCAGCTGGTCTGCAGGGAGGCAGCACCTCAGTTCCTCCTCGCCCCCCTTCTGCACTCCCCTGGCTAACGGTTCCCAGCTCCCGCTGTGATGTCACCTCCACTTGGCTGGCTCTGAAACCTGCCTCCTTCCCGGCCTCGGTCTCTGGCCCTTTTCCCCGCGCAGCAACCAGGGCCGGCTCGGAAAGGCAGCCCTGCTCCTGCCGTGTCCCGGCGTCCCAGCTCCCACCTCCAAGTGTTCAAGCACCAGCCCCGACTCCTGCTTCCAGGTCCCTCCTGGCCTGGCCACAGCCCCCCATTCCCACCACAGCCTTCAGGCCTCTGTACCTTTGCACATGATGCTCCCACTTCCCTGAAATCCTTTTTCTTTTCCTTTCTTTCTTTCTTTTTTTTAAGAGACAGGGTCTCACTCTGTCACCCAGGTTAGGGTGCAAGTGGCACACTCACTTTAACCTCAGTCTCCTGGGCTCAAGTGATCCTCCTGCCTCAGCCTCCCTAGTAGCTGGATCTACAGGCAGGCACCACCACGCCGGGCTAATTTTTTCATTTTAAATTTTTTGTAGAGACAGGGTCTCACTGTGTTGCCTTGTCTGGTCTTGAACTCTTGATCTCTTGTGATTCTCCCACCTTGGCTTCCCAAAATACTGGGATTACAGGTGTGAGCTATCTTATATATTTATTTTTTGATTAAAACCTTTTTCTGTTGAAGTGTAATTCATATAACATAAAATTAGCCACTCCAAAGTGAACAATTCAGAGGGTTTAGTACATTCACAACATCAGGTGACCGTCTCTTCAGCCTATTTCCCAAACATTTCATCACCCCAAATGAAACCCCATGCATTATTCAGTCAGTCCCTGTTTCCGCTCCCCTTCCCTCATCTCTGGAACCCACTTGTCCACTTCCTGTCTCTTTGGATTCATTTAGTCTGGACAGTTCGTGCCAACGGGTCACACAAGATGCGCCCTTTTGTGTCTGGCTTCTTTCCCTAGCACAATGTTTCCAGGTTCATCCATTGTCACACGTATCAGAACTGTCTGCCTTTTTAGGGCTGAATAATATTCCACTGTGTGGACAGACCTTGTCTTGTTTATTCACTATGTACCCTTTGAGTCTCCAAAGGTCTTGGGAAAAGCTGGGGACTTGGCCTTCAAGGCCTGTGTTTCCCCCAACATTGGCTGTGCGGGCAGGCTCCAGACACTCATTCTTCCCTCCCAACCCATCAGCCATGGCTGCCTCTTCAGTCTCACTGCAGTTCCCCTTCTCCAGCCATTCCTCCTGCTGCCCTGTGGCCAGCTGCCCGCTCCCTTCACCCTCTCCAGAGAACAGCCCCTCCTCAGACACACAAGTGACCACGTCTGTCCTTCCCTGCTTCCACCTCCACAGCAAAGTCCAGGTTAGCCATACCTCATCCCTGTCGCCTCTCAAGCCTCACCGCTTCTGTACCCCACGCTAGCTGCTGGTTGCCCAGATGGCCTGCTGTCCTGACGTCCCTCCAGCCTCAGTCCCTGTGTCTTTTCTGCCTCGAGTGCCCTTTCTGACCTGTCCTGGGGAAGGCACCCTGCTCCAGTCACCACCCTGCAGGTTGGTGGCTGTGCCCTAACTTCCCAGCAGAGCTTGTGTCTCCCCTGTGACTTCCCAAGGGAAGGGGCTTCCCTGCCCCACGGCCTGCGCTGACAGTGGCCGTGAGTCACACAGCTCCGGGTCTGGTCCGGGATGGGCTTTCCCCTAGGTGAGTGTGGAGAGATATAGGGGGGACATGTTGGGGACAAAAGGAGGGAAGGGAGGGGAGGGGCCATGCGTCCCTGCCCTGGGCGCCCCCCAGACTCTGTCTCCCCTTCCTCCTCTGAGCATCCCTGCCCAGGTTCCTCTCGCCCTGTGGGTGTCTGTCTGTCTGATCGTCTGTGACACTTTCTTCCCTCGAGTTAGGTGGGTTATTGCTCTTTTGGAGCATCAAGTGCTCTGCCGTGTGTGTGTGTGTGTGTGTGTGTGTGTGTGTGTGTGTGTGTGTGTGTGTGTCACAGTGCCAGATCCCATCCCTCTCTCTTGGTCAGTCTGCCTGTCTATCCATCTGACTGTCTCACCACGCTGTACTCCTTGCTTTCTCTCTGTTCTAGCCCTGCGTCATTGTCATTCTTTAAGCATGTAAGAAGACAGACAGACACACACACACACACACACACACACACACACACACACACACAGAGCAAGACAGAGAAAACCCACCCGAACCCCTCTTCGGGCCCTGCTTTTGTGTTTCTCCTGTGAGTCACAGCATTCTTCCCTTCTCCCTCATGCTGGCCGTGGGTGAGCGTGTGCATGTGTGTGAGCATGTATGTGAGTGTGTGCCCCCGCCCCTCGCCTGCTCGCCTGCTCTGTCTCTAAGGCACTACTGAAATCTGCCTGGCTCTGAGAGAGACTGAGAGGGAGGGGAGGGGTGGGGGCGACCCTCATGCCCCTCCGGTGCCCCTCCCGTCTCAGACTCTCCAATCCTCAGTCCCCACCCCATGACTCTGTCCCTCCTCCTGTCTATGGTATCTCCCACTCTGTCTCTGCTCCTGTCTCTGGGTCTCTCCCACTCTCTCTGTCTCTGCCCCATCCCATCCCTCCGTCATGAACCCCTCCCCCGCAGGCTCTGTCCCTGTCCCTCCCTCCCTGTCTCTGCTCCCACCGCCCTCTCCCTGTTTCTCCTGCCCTTGGCCTCTCCCCCCACCCACCTTCTCAGCTTTTCCAGATGTGCCATGTCTGAATGTCTCACGCCACGTTCTCTCCCTCCCACCTCCTCTCTCAGGACTATCTTCTCCTGCTTCCCCAGCTTCCTGTGCGTCTGTGTGTGAATGTCTTTGTCTGTGTGAGGGTGTGTGTGTCTCCTTCCACACCCTCTGCCTATCCCTGCCCTGCTGGGACCCCTTGGGGAGCTCTGTCCCAGGATTGTGTTCCCTGGCTGTGGCCTCCCCCACTCCTGGGGCTCCATGCTGAAGGACCCTTACCCCCCTCATTCCAGAGGCCACTATACTACACCCACCCTCTCCTTCTGAGACTGGTCCCCCAGGGCTCCAGAGTGGGAGCGTCCACTTGCTCCCCCATTGCCCAGGCCGGGCCAGCCACTCTCTCCTAAACCATCATGGAGGTGTCTGGACTGTCCCCAGCAGTGCTCACCACCTCCTCATGACTGCCCTCACCAGGCCTCCCCATCTCTCCCTGGAAAGATGCTGAGCGTCTTCTGGTCCCTCTGTCTCTGTTCCCATCAGGGGTCAGCCCCAACCTGAACTGTCACCTGGCTTGAACAGCATCCCTTCCTGGGCCTTCCAGCCCCCGCTCCACCCTGCCCTGCCTGCCCTTCTGGCCTCCTCTGCTCCTTCCTCTTCCTCGTCTCCGCCTCTGTCTTTCTCACACCAGGTTTCTCCTCCTCTGCTCAGCCTCTGCCCTCGGGCTGTCACCCCACTCTGCAGGCAGACTCCTCTTCCTCCACACAGTCCTGCTTTTTGCTCCTGGGCTCCAGGACCCTCCTCCAGGAGAGTCTACCCCTGCCTGAGCCCCTGGGTCAGCCCAGGCGGGCTTGCCATGCAGATGGAGGTAAGCGTAGGGGAGGCTGCAGCCCCAACCCAAGCCCAAGATCGTGCACACAGCAGGTGATCCATGAATGCACCACAGTTTCCTGAGTTCCTGTGCCTGCTGCCCCTCCTGCGTGTGCCTGTGTGTGTGCATGTGCATGCTTGTATGTGTATGTACAGCAGCCTCACCCCTCCCACTCTCTGTGACTCTGTTCCCGTTCACTCTCTGCACCATTTTTCTTTTTTCCTCTTTTTTTTTCTTTCCAGGCATGTGTTTCCCTGATTCCAAAGGTAATGCGTCCATCTTCATGATGGAACGTTTAGAAAGGACACAAAAGCACAGACAAGACGAGAGACATCCCCTGTGTGTCCCCTTCCCAAGAGCGGGCCCCTGGGGGGCTGTGCTGGGAGGCCAGGGTCTTCCAGCCTGCACCTCCCTACTCAGGCTCTGCCTGGCACTCCCTGCTCCCCTCGGGGACTCTGCCTGCTGGGCACCTCTCTCTGCCTTCGTCCCACGCTCACCCCAGGGTTCCCACTCACATCTACTCCCATTCATTCATAAAACTCATTCTGAGCAGGTGGGCCAGGGCACCAGTGTGTCTGTGTATGTGCCTTCTGACACTCTCGGGTCTCACTGTTGTCCGCTTGTCTTTCTAACCCCTTCTCTGCAGCCTTTTGGGACTGCCATCTCAGCTTCTCTGCATCGTGTGTGTGTGTGTGTGTGTGTGTGTGTGTGTGCATGCGAATGTGTGTGAATGTGTGCATGTGTGTGAGCATGCATGTCGTGTGAATGTACAAGTGTGTAAGTCTGTATGGGTGTGCGCATGAGTGTGACTACCCATGAGTGTGTGAGTGCATGTGTGTGTGAGTGTGTGAGAGCATGTATGTGCATGAGTGTGAATGTGAGCATGTGTGAGTGTGTATGTACACATGTGAGTGTGTGTTAGTGTGTGTGCACAAGTGCATGTTGTGTGAGTGTGTGAGTGCATGCGTCAGTGCTAGAGTGTGTGAATGTTAGTGTGTGTGCATGTGGGTGTGAGTGAGTGTGTGCACATGTGTGTGAGTGTGTGAGCATGCTGTGTGAGGCATGTGCATGCACGTGAACATGCGTGTGCATCCACATGTGTGTATGAGAATGTGTGCATGTTGTGTTAGTGCATGTGAGTGTGTGTGTGAATGTGTGTTAGAGTGTGTGTGCATGTGTGAATTGTGTGAGTTAGTGTGTGAGTGTGTGCATGTGTGTGTACATGTTGAGTGAGTGGTTATGAATGCATGTGAATTAGAGTGTGTGTGCATGTTGTGTGAGTGGGTGTGTGTCTTACACTTGCTCCTCTGCGGTTCCCTCTGTTCACTCTCCCTCGAGGGTCACTCCCATTCATAAGTCCTTTTGCTCATTCAGAAAACACACTGCTTTCCCTAGACACCCTGCTAGGAGCCAGGAAACTGTTACCTTGGCAATAAGAGACACCCGCGAAAGGCCAACGCAGTCACCAAAAGGGAAATGAGGTGTCCAAAGCCCAGTCCAGCGACGGTGCGGGTGTGGTGGTGTGGAGAGAGCATCCATCTGTCTTTCCATTTCCTGCCTGCCTGTTGGCCCCCCCTTTTTCCTCTTCTCCACCCTTTTCTTCCTTGAAGATTTCTGGAATTTCACTCTCACTGCTCAGTTATGAGCTTAAAGGTGGCCGTGCGTGCGTGTGTGTGCACGTCTGTGTGCGTGTGCGCATCTGTGTGTGTGCATGTGCGCGAGCGTGGGGCTGGGTGGGTGAATCCCAGCATCGCGCCCACCGCCCCAGCCTCACCAGCCTTTGTTCCCCTGTGAACACTTTCTCTTTTAGAAACGACATGTATTGCTTACCTTTGATTTCAGATGTCCTGTGTATTCCCTGAAGAAAGGGGAGAAATACCAGAAAGAATGGCAGAAAAATATGACTCAATCCTGCACCCACCTCCCCGGGATGCCTGGGGCTTCTCAGGACCTCCGTCCATGTCTGCGCTCCCCTCCTCTCCGTGTGTGTCTTCGCAGATTCGACCTCACGCCCTGCTCACGTGTTCATTCCTTCAAAAGCATGTGGGGGTCCCCACTTGGGACAACCTGCATGTCTTTGTCAGCCTGTCTGAATGTCTTCTACCTCTCTCCCTTCGTGTGTGTGGTGGGGAGGGGCAGAGCTAGATAGAGTATGCGAGGGGGAGGCAGAGAGAGA
>NW_007258385.1:285191-290482 GCF_000164805.1 Carlito syrichta | reverse complement strand
GGCCCTCGTCAGGACAGGGAAGTGGGCCATGGTTTGTGGGAAGCACCAGTCCCATGTTGTCAGCACCTGGCAGGCCCCTGCTGGACCCCCAGCTTCTGCCACCCAAGCTTGAGCCCCACAGCTTCCTGCCCATTCTGTCCCTGGCACATCTCCCTGGAGAGCCTGTTCTCCCGACCCCGTCCCCTTGGCCTGGCAGGGCCTTCATTGGGGCAGACCTAGACTTCACCTGTGGCCCTTCCACTAGCCTGTTCTGGGCTTTGTGGTTCCCTGAGGGGCCCTGGGGGCTGGGGGTGGGGATGGTGAGCAGAGGAGAGTGACAGAAGATGACAAAGGTGGCCCCTTCTCAGGAGGCTCCCAGCCTAAACTCAGACCCAACCGTTCTGCCCCACCTCTGCCTCAGGCTCCCCCAGAAGCCCCAGCCCAGCTATCCTCCGGGGCATCAGGGAGGGGCTGGGAGTGTAGGCTTGGAGCCAGCAGGTCTGCCTCCCCAGCATCACCCTTTTGGTGGGGCGCCTCACCCTCACCCTCGGTGGCCACATCTCTAAACAGAGCTGCCAGGGGGCCCTTCCTAGGCTGTGCGAGGCTCAAGCATGGATGTCAGGGCTGAGGGGAGGCCCAGCACATGGCCAGGGCTCGGGATGTGTGCTCCGGCTCTGTCG
Organism: Carlito syrichta; assembly: GCF_000164805.1. Lineage (NCBI taxonomy): Eukaryota > Metazoa > Chordata > Mammalia > Primates > Tarsiidae > Carlito > Carlito syrichta. Next base: position 289,823 of record NW_007258385.1, on the reverse strand, counting down.
TCCTCATCACAGTTGTCTCCTCCTGGCCTGGGGCTCCTGTGTGGGTGACAGCATCCCCTGGCTGGCACCTGAAAGGTGACTCGGAGCGACTTGGAAAGCAGGCCTGGCTGGGGCGGGCAGGCAGATGGACAGATACGTGACACACGTGAGCATGAACACACCAGCCACAGCTGGACCAGCCCAAGGGTGGAAGGACGTGGATCTCAACTCTAGAGACAGGCAGCAAGGAAGAGAAAACAAGTGGACAAGTGGAGGGCTGGGGCAGGAGACATACCCTCAGTGGGCAGACCCAGAGCCTGACACCAAGATCAGGACTTGGCACAGAGCCTGCCCTGCAGGGGGCTGTTCAGGTCTCCCCTGATGAGACAACAGCAGAATAGACCTGGGGGAGGCAGAGGGGGAGAGAAAGAGCAAAAGAGAGACAGAGACAGAGATGGGGCAGTTGTTGGGGAGGAGGAGGAAGGAGGAACAGAGGGAGAGAGAGAGAGTGTGAGAGAGAGAGACAGAGGGGGAGAGAGAGACAGACAGAGGGAGAGAGAGACAGAGACAAAGACAGAGGGGGGAGAGCGAGACAGAGGGGGGAAGGACCCAGAGTGAGAGAGAAAGAGACAGAGACAGATAGGGGGAGGAGGAACAGAGATGGGGGAGAGACAGAGATGAGGGAGAGAGAGATGAGGGGAGAGAGAGAGGGAGAGACAGACAGACATAGAGGGAGAGAGAGAGACAGAGAGGGAGGGAGGGTGGAACAGAGGTGGGGGGAAAGAGAGACAGAGGGAGAGAGAGAGACAGACAGACAGACAGAGGGAGAGAGGGGAGGGAGGGAGGAACAGAAGTGCGGGTGGGGGGGAGGAGAGACAGAGACAGACAGGGAGAGAGAGAGTGAGAGAAACAGAGCATGAGAGACACAGAGAGAGAAAGAGAGAGAGGAACAGGAGGGGGAGACAGAAAGGGGGGACAGAGGGGATGAGAAAGAGAGAGGAGAGGGAGAGAGAGACAGAAAGAGACAGGGGAGGAGGAGGGAGGGATGAACAGAGATGGGGGGGAGAGCGAGAGAGATGGGGAGAGAGACAGAGGGAGAGAGGTAGTGAGAGAGACAGAGACAGAGACAGAGGGGGGAAGAAGGGAGAAGCAGAGATGGGTGGGGAGAGATGGGAGAGTGAGAGAATGAGAGAGGAACAGGAGGGGAGAGAGAAAGAGGAGAGAGAGACAGAGGGGTTGAGACAGTGAGAGAACAAGACGGGGGAGGGAGGGAGAGGAGAGGGAGAGAAAGGGGGAAAGAGAGAGACAGACAAACAGGGGGAGAGAGAGAGAGAGAAAGAGGGGAGAGAGAGAGACAGACAGAGGAGGTGAGGGGGGAACAGAAGGAGGAGATAGGGGGAGAGAGAGAGAGGAGAGAGAGAGAGAGAGAGGAGAGGGAGACAGAGAGAGGGGGAGAGAGAGAGAGACAGAGGGAGATAGAGAGAAACAAAAGGAGGGATGAACAGAGATGGGGTGGCGGAGTGCAAGGGGGTAGAGAGACAGAGAGGGAGAAGGAAGTGAGAGAGACAGAGATAGAGGACAGAATGGGGGAAGGGAGGAACAGAGATGGGGAGGGGGAGGCAGAGGGGGAGGGAGAGAGCAAGGGTGAGAGTGAGAGAGAGGGAGAGAGAGGAAGAGAGAGAGACAAAGGAAGAGAGAGAGACAAAGAGAGAGGGAGAGAGACAGAGGGGGAGAGAGAGACAGAGGAGACAGGGGGAGGGAGGGAGGAACATGGAACCTGAGAGAGAGGAGAGAGAGAGACAGAGGGAGAGAGAGAGGGAGGGAGGGAGGAGGGAGAGAGAAACAGAGAAAGAGAAGGAGAAAACAGTGACCCAGAGACACAGAACAATGGGAGACAGTGAGGCAGAAAGACAAGAGAGACCCAGGGAGAAACAGAAAGATGCTCACAGAGACAGGGGCAACACAGAAGGAGACAGAGAATCAGAGTGATGTGACAGACAGAGGGAGATAGGAGAGAGAGAGAGAGAGAGAGAGAGAGAGCTCAGAGGTGAGCAAGTTGCCCAGTGGGGCCTGAAGGATGAGGGAGCTCCCCAGGAGAGGTCTTGGGCTTGGGAAGATCCTGGACCAAGGCCAGGAAAGCTGCTGTTGCTCCCTAGGGTGAATTTTAGCCACCAGGGGGAATTCTGGGCTTTATCCCGTGGGCCCTTAAGGAGTTGGAACAAGGGAGTAACCCAGTCAGTCATATGATGGAGCTTGGTAACATGCCCGCAGCAACTGAAGAAGAAAGAAGGTGGCGAGGCTTGGGGACCGGGTGGCATGGGGAGAAGGAAGGAGACCAACCTGCTCATGTGTTTAATAGCAGCCCAGGGAGTGGTGGGGGGAATCATGGGGGTCTGCAGGCGGTGGGGATGAGGAGGGAAGGCTGGTCAGAAACACTGGGGATGTGAGTGACTTTCAGCTGCCAGGCTTGCTGTGGCTGTCCCTCGGCTTCCTGGGTGCATCCTCCTCCCCTCTCCCACTACCCAGCTCCCTCCTCCACGTGGTTTCCTCCTGTTATTTCCTTAGTGGGCATCCTGTCTTGGGGCTCCCAGGACCTCCCAGACAGGTGCCTGTGGCTGCTGTCCCTGTGTTTTCCTATAACCATGATCTCTTCTGTGCCTGCCAGGCCCTGAGACTGTGCTTGGCATGAGACAGGCCTGGCACGCCAGTTCTCTCTGAAGACTTGCCCTCACCTGCCCAGCACAGGACTGAGCACACTTGGCGCTCGGGAGTGGCTGGAAGAATAGAGGACCTTCCTTCTCCACCTGGCTAACTTGTTTGCAACCTTCAAGGCCCAGCTCAGATGGCCCTTCCCTGGTATAGCCTTTCCAGATCCCCTTTTAGTGATCCCCTTCCTGTGCTCTCTCATAAATGTGATTGTATTTGGGAGGCCAAGGGAGGATTGCTTGAGGCCTGGAGTTTGAGACCAGCCTGGACAACATAGCAAGACTTGTCTCTACAAAAATTTTTTAAAAAAGCATTAGCCATGCATCATGGCACGCACCTGTAGTCCCAGCTACTCAGGAGGCTGAGACGGAAGGATCACCTGAGCCCAGCAGGTTGAGGCTGGGGTGACCGTGATCGTGCCACTGCACTCCAGCCTGGGCAACAGAGTGAGACCCCCGGCTCAAAATAAAAAAAAAAAAACCCAGAACCCCATAACAACAAACCTCAGGGCATGCCATTGCTCTTGTAGTTCTGCCATCCCTAAAACTGCACTGCCTGAGGGCAGAGTCGACAGGAGCCAGCAGCTCTGTACCTGTGCTGTCCTAGTACCTACCTTCGGGTGGTTTTCATCTCATCCTTAGAAAATGATCAGAGGGACTATTATTTTCTCCATCTTACAAATGGCAAGCTCGAAGTGCAGAGAGGTTAAATGATTTGCCCCAGGTCACTCGGGGTTTGAGCCCTCACTGGCAGCTCTAGAATCACCCTGTGAGGTGACATAAGATGATACGAGCTAAGGGTTTTTCTCTCATGGTGCTAAGGACCCTGGAGGCTTTATTCTGCATCCCCTATTCTGTCCTGGGCTCCTGGTCTCCCCTTCTGCACCCTATCTCTGCGCAGCTCACACCCTCCCTGCTGTGCTGACCCTGGGAGTCCCTCCCTGCAGTCCACCCTGACAAAGACACAAAGCCAGCACCTGCTGGGCTCCTCAGATGCCTCAGACTTGCTGCCTGTCTCTGCAGCCCCTAGATGTGTTTTTCTCCTGTTCCCATTAGTGCTGGGTGTCCCCCTAATCCTTCCCAACTCCTCTGTGCCTGCTGACTCTCCCTTGAGGGGTACTCGAAGCACGGCTCCCTCCCTGGGCCCCTGCCTCCACCCTCACCCTCCATGTCTTGATCGACACCTGTTACCTTCCCGAGAACCCTCATCTGTAAAGGAAGCTGGTGGAAACATGTTCCCCTTGGGGTGTCTCGAGGATTAGGCAAATCCTGAAAAGCTATTGCAGCAGGGCCAGGCTTGCAATCCGTAGCTCTTATTAAAGATTAAATGGGTTGCTGTTATGGAAGATTTTCTGAATGAATGAATGAATGACCTGTGGGTGTACCATTCTTCTCTCCCTTGTACTCCTCTCAGAATCTCCTCCCTGCCCCACTCCTTGTCTCTAGGGCAGGAATTTTTAGCATTTTTGAACAATGGCTACCCTGTGAACATTTTTCAAATCTCCCTAGCAAGCCTCTGTCCATTTAGTCCCATCCCTGGACTCCAACCCTCGCCAGAAGAGCTCAGGGAAGGAGTTGCCTAGTCTCCACACCCCATGTCCTTTATCCACTCCCATCAACCAGCCACTGCCTCGTCAAGACCATCGTTGGCCTTCATGCTGCCAATTTCATGGACACTTGAACTCTTAGTTTTCATCCCACTTGGACTCTCAGCAACATCAATACTGTTCTGGGAGCCAGGACACCCCGCTGTGCCTTTCCTCACGACCTTTGATGACTGACCCTGGGGAGCCCCTTTCAGGTGTTGCTGGAATGTCAGCGAGCCCACAGTCTTTGGACAGCCTCTCTTTCTTTCCTTTTTTTTTTTGAGTTGGAGTCTGGAGTCTCTCTCTGTCACCCAGACTGGAGTGCAGTAGCCGCTCCCAGCCACTGCAGCCTCGACCTGCTG
>NW_007258385.1:281973-284798 GCF_000164805.1 Carlito syrichta | reverse complement strand
CCCCCCCCCCCCCCCCCCCCGCATCTCCTGCCCCAGGAAGGGGCACACTCACCACCTGAGTCTAAAAAGAGGGCCTCCCTCCTGACATGCCACCCGCCTCACTTGCAACCCTCCTCTTGGCTCCCTATACCCCTTCCCTGCTCACTGTTTCTTTTTGTTTTGAGTCAGAGTCTCACTCTGTCACCCAGGCTGGAGTGCAGTGGCATGCTCACAGCCACCACAGCCTCCACCTGCTGGGCTCAGGCAATCCTTGTGTTTCAGCCTCCAAGTAGCTGGAACCACAGGCATGTTCCACCACGCCCAGCTACTTTTTTGATTTATTGTAGAGACGAGGTCTCGCCAAGTTGCCCAGGCTAGTCTTGAACACCTGGGCTCAGGCAATCCTCTTGCCTCAACCTCCCAAAGTGCTGGGATTACAGGTGTGAGCCACCGTGCCTGGCCCTGCTCAGTGTTTCAACACCCACTTAGCACTGGTGATTCTTGAGTTTCTGGCCTCTGAGTGTGTGATCAGCCACCTCCCGGGGGCTTCCACATGGTGGTCCCTCTGGCACCTGCTCCTCCCCATGGCATAGAGCAGACTAGGCATCTTCCCCTATGTGTGCTTCTCCTCTGGGGTCCTTCTTGGTAAAAAGACCTCCTGTGGAGGGTGATACCCTCCTGTGGAGGGTGATACCCATGCAACTTTGGTTTCTGCTCCGTTCACCCCCACCAGTACCTGTTACTGGGACAGTCACTGCCAACCTTCCACCACGCCCTCAGTCACTGAGGTCTTTGCTTCCTGGTCTCTGTCTCTCGGTCCCTAGTCTTGTGGTCATCCATGATGATCTCAACACCCACAAGAATGGTGTAGCCAAGCCCGTGGTCTGGACCTCCCAGATGCCCACAATTTTGTCCTTGCTCGACCTCAGCTATGACTTATCTTTGACCTTGCTGCACAATGACAGCATCAACTCAGAAATCTCCATTTTCAGCCACCCACTCTCAGCAGCCATTGGGACATTCCATGTCATTTACTCGAGCATGTCTTTGATCTCAATGAGATCTTGGAGGTCAACCCCCAACTCTCCTTGTTTTCACTGCCTCTAATAAGCCTTCCATGTCCACTTTGCTGCTGACATGGCTCTTGGTGAGATCACCAGTGACCTGCATCTTGTCCAGACCAATGAATGCTCAGTCCTCAGCCCTCAGTTTCCTTGTGCCATCCATGATGTCAGATGTGGCCGATCACCTTCTCAGTCTCAGAGCACGCACTTACCCGGGCCTTCAAGGCACCACACTCTTCTGTTCTTCTCAGTCTCTGTCGCTGGATCCTGTTGCCTCCCCCAGCTTCTACATGGCCCCTCCTCTTTCTTATCCACCCTCTCTCCTTGGGTGATCTCATGCATGGTTCGACACTGTCCATTTGCTGATGACTCCCTGTCTCCACCTCTCCCCGAACTCTAGACTCCACCACCCAGTTAGCATCTCTACTCCGAGGTCCAGCAGGCATCCCGGACTCACTGGGCCAAGACGAGCCCAATCCACCGCTCCTGCAGACCTGCCTTCTCCAGTCCTCCTGTGTCGGCAAGTGACTCCCCCTCAGGCCCTGGGGTCATCCTGGCACCCCTGTCCTCTCAACACTCACACCCATGTTTAGTCCACTGGTAAGTCTCACTGGTGGAACTTCTAAAATACCCCAGGTTCATTCCATTTTTTTCCACCCCAGCTGTCCCATCCTAACCTGAGCCCCCATCGTTTTTCTGGAATACCAGCTCAGCCTTCTCCTGGGTTCCCTGCTTCTACTCCTGTTTCCAAATTATTCTCTATCCAGAACTAGAGAGATCCTCCCATAGACCAAGTCATGCCACCCACAGATCATAGAATCCAAGTCCAGACTCACAAGATACGATGTGGTCTGCCCTGATCCCACCCTCACTCTCATCTCCCGTGTCTTCTCCCTCCTGTGGGTGGGTCCCACTGGCCTGCTCCCTCCCAGGCGTGCCAAGCTCACAGGCGTCTGAGGGCTCTAGCTCTGCAGTTCCTTCAGACTGGAAGACTCCTCTCTCAGAAACTCACAAGACCCCTGCTTCCCTCTTGTCACTCAGTGCTCAGCTCAGATGCTGCCCCCTGGGGAGGCCTTTCCTGACCTTCCCTCCTAAAGGCCCCGCCTTGCACGCGGTCTCACCACTTGTTCTATCCGCTCCTGGCTCTCATCGATATCCGAACTGATTCCTTGAGTAGCCTTCTTTCTGTCTGCTGTTCTGGAAGACCAGTTCCAGAAGAGCAGGGGTGGGTGTGTCCTGTTCCCTGCTGTCACTGGGTCACTCGATAGCATCTGGCACACAGTAGGGGCGCCACACACTTCTGGGTTCACACGCATGGTTCTGGCTGGCGAGCAGGTCCCTTCGAGTTGGCTCCTCAGCGGCTCCCGTCTTGGCGCCCCCCACCAGCCCGCCTGGCCCCTCCCTGCCTTGCTCTGGTGCCCCTGCTTCATCCTCTCCTGGCTTCTGAGCTCTCCCTGTGAGAGAGACTCCCTTTGCGAGTGTCTCACTGTGTATGAATGCATGAACACACACCCGTGCTTGGGTATGAGCGTCTGTGCCTGTTTGCCCCGCTGTGGGCCAACTTTCCGTTTCTCTCTCGTTTACTGGATTTTGATGTCACTTCTGGTTCATTCGTTTGTTAATTTATTATTTATTTGGTGATTCCATCTTAAATATCGCCTGGTAAATGCTATGCTAGATAGTTTAGCTGTGTGGTATGCACATGGACATGTCTGTGATCTCTCATATGCTGGGTCTTCCTCAGGTTTTGCTTTCATCTCTGGATTACTCCACCCCCCCACT
>NW_007258385.1:200944-281953 GCF_000164805.1 Carlito syrichta | reverse complement strand
GCCATCTACCCACCCACCCTTCTATCCATCCACCCACACACCCATCCATCCACTCATTCACCTGTCCATCCCTCATCTAACAGATTCTGTGCCAGTCAGTGGGAAGGTGAGTCTATGTGTATACTGTGCCTGTATTCATGCTCCTGCTGTGTGTCTGAGGGTCCCATCTCCCTCCCTCACTTCCTGGGTTTTTATCTTCTTCCAAAGCCACCTTCCCTTTCTCTCACCTAGGAGTCTTGTTGGAGTTTTTCTGAGTCTGCAAGCTATTCATGCTGTAAGTGAGTGAGTGAGTGTGTGTGTGTGTGTGTGTGTGTGTGTGTGTGTGTGTGTACGCTAATCTCTCACAGGTTTCCCCTGGGGCCTGGGCTGGGCAGTTCCTGGTCTCTGGGTCACTGTTATTCACACCTTGTCCATCTATCTGTCGCTTCATCCACAAGAGGGTGATTAAAGACCTGCTTCATGTCAGTCCTGGGCTGGTTCTTTGCATACGTGTGTGAACACACACTGTCTGCTGTCCCTGCTTTTGTCTCCTCCTCCTCTTCTCCCACCTGCCTTCACACCTTGGGGCCCTGGTGCGTGTCCAGGGCTCAGCCCTCCTCCACCGCACCTGCTCTCCCTGCCCTTAGTGCCCACAGCCCCGCGGGCCATACCGCCTCCGTGCTCGCAAGGTGGAAACTCAAAGCCACTCCCAGCTGGCTTCAGTACCGCGGCCCCAGCATGTGAGAAACTCACCACATCATTTCCGCACCCTAATGTGTTTCTCCCCTGTTCTCATTAGCGCCGAGTGTCACTGCCTGCCTGGGTCTGCAGCCAGGAGCCCCAAGTCATCCTGAGTCCTCACTCTCCCGCCGCCCACGGCCCAGCTGCTCTTCTTCCTGTAGAATCTTCTTCTGAAGCCGCTCAGCAGCCCCCACCCTTCATCTTGTCAGCCCCTGACTCAACCCAGGCTAGAAAAGTGAAGCTGGACCACTGCATCCATTCAACCCTCCAACCATCCATCTTTTACCTCTCTGTGCACAGAGCTCCCATGAGGTCTCTGCTGAGGACACAAGCCCCAAAGCCCCAGGCCACATCCTGCAGGGGCTCGGAGTCCAGGGGCAAGACAGACCAGCTATCTGTCAGACCAGATGGATGGCAGGGGTTTCCAAAGACTTTATGTCCCTTTGGTCTTGCACAGTACATTTTCATGCCTTTTCCCTCTGTCCAGCCCTCCTCCAGGGCCGTGTCCTCCCTCTCTGGTCCCTGCTCTTCCATGGAGAGCACCCACACCCTGCTGCCCAAGCTCAGGCTGCAGAGACCCCTCCATGCACACGGCCCTCGTGTACGTCCACTGTCTCTACCCAGCCCCACTCGGATGCCCAGAAACATCACAGATCTGCCAAGGCAGGTCAAACTCCTCAGCATGTCCCCCACCCCCTGCCCCTGGCCCTCCATCTCCAACTTAACTCGAATTTCTGGCCTATTCTTTCTCCAGCATCCCTCTCCAGTCTCCCCTCTGGGCCTCCCCTTCCTCATGGCCAGTGTCGTTGCCCTGGCAACAGCCATCCTCTCTCTCTCCTGGCTCCTCTCAGCGGGGAACGTGCCACTTCTAACTGTGGAGAAACACTCATCTTGCTCCTGTCCTCTCTCCTTCCCGCCTCAGAAGAGCTGGGGAGGGAGCCCTCAGCTTTGCCGTTGCCATCCCCACGTCCTCTGTGCCCACCACGTGCTCAGACAGAGCCCCCACCAGTCTCCCGGCCACCAGATCCGCAGTCTCTGTCCTTTGGTGTCCACCTGTGTGATGCCAAGGTCCTGTGGATGTCCCATGGGCTCCTCCTCCTCATCGGCCACAGTGGCCTCTTTTCCTTCCCCTCCCAAACCCATCTTTCAAGAATGAGGCACTGTGTCCTCTTTGATGGAGCCTCTACTTGTCCCTCTCCCCCTGAGGACCCCCAGCATTTTCCAGGAGCTCCCTCTGGAACAGGCAGATCTGGATGCCTTTCTCCCCCACCAGACTGCAAAGCTTGGGGTCAGGATCTTCTCTGGGTGTCAGCACAGAAGAGGGCTAGGGAGTGTGTGGCTGCAGTGGGAAGGAGGCATGGACAGATGGGTAGGTTTCCTCTTCTTCTTTGTTCTTTATCAGTTTCTTTCTCCTCTGCCTGCACTCTCTCTCTCTGTTTTTTTTTTTAACAAAAATTACTTTTCAGTCTTACCAGTGATATACAATTACACTGTCTTTTTAAAATATTAAAACAATTATATATGAAACTAAAATTCTTTCCACTAACCCCCCCACCTTATATTCTGTTATCAAATCAGTGGGAAAAAAATTCACACACACACACACACACACACACACACACACACAACTTTTTTTTTTTTTTGAGTCAGAGTCTCACTCTGTTGCCCAGGCTGGAGTGCAGTGATACATTCACAGCCACCACAACCTTGACATGCTGGGCTCAAGCGATCCTTCCATCTCAGCCTTCCAAGTAACTGGAACTATAGATGTGCACCACCACACCTGGCTAATTTTTTGATTTATTGTAGAAACAAGGGCTTGCCAAGTTGCCCAGGCTGATCTCGAATCCCTGGGCTCAGGCAATCCTCTCACCTCAGCCTCCCAAAGTGCTGGGATTACAGGTGTCAGCCACCGTGCCCGGCTATACACACATTTCTTTTCTTTTCTTTTGTTTTTTTGAGTTGGAGTCTTACTCCTTCACCCAGGTTGGAGTGCAGTGACACACATGCTCACGGCCAACCCAGCCTTTATCTGCTGGACTCCAGCAATCCTTCCGCCTCAGCTTTCCGAGTAGCAGGAACTACAGACACATGCTACCATGCCTGGATATTTTTATTTTATTGTAGAGACGAGGTCTCACCAAGTTGCCCAGGCTGGTCTTGAACTCACGGGCTCAGGCAATCCTCCCACCTCGGCCTCCCAAAGTGCGGGGATTACAGGTTGAACCACTGAGCCCGGCCTACACACATATTTCTAAAACAGCTAAAATCATAGCTAATGGTGACAGGCTGCCTTGCTCTAAGATCAAGAAAAAGGCAATGGTATTGTTTTCACCTTTGTGATTCTGTGCCATATTGGCGGTCTCAGCCAGTGCAGTAAGAAAAAGAAATAAAGGAACACATAGGTTAGAAGAAATAAAACTGTCTCTATTAGCAGATGACATTATGGTCTACGTAGAAACTTCCAAAGAGCCTACACAAAAGCTTCTAGAGTTGTTGTGAGCTCAGCAAGACTGTACAATAAAAGGTCAATATAAAAGTAATCAATGAACAATTGGGAATGAAAGCCATATATCCCCCTAGAAAATGTAGATGGTGGTTTGGTAGTCTTGTCAGAATACTGTTATTCTTACTTTTAGAAGAAACTGTCTCGTACTGTGAATATTACTCCCCAGTGGGCTCTTACCCTCAGGGGGTCCCTAAGGGTCCCTCCTATCAGGGCATGCAGTCGTGCTCAGTTCTTCGCCTCTCTGCACAGCATTCCAGAGAAGGAGTACCCTGGAATGTGTTCAGCCCTTCCCCTGGGATGGACCTCTTGGTTATTTCTGGTTTTTCACCATTATGGATGGGGCTGCAGCGAACAAACACGTCTCCTCTAGCTCCTTCTTTGGAGGTTCTAGAGCACCCCAAGCCTCATCTGTGCACTTCTCTTTCTATTGGGGACTGAGTGCTCCGTCACCTCCTCCCTTGCCTCATTCACTCTTTGCTTCTCCTTCATCTTTCCAGTTCTCTTTGGATGTGACCCTGGTTCTTGTGTGTGTGTGTGTGTGCGCGCGTGTGTGTGTGCGCGCGCGTGTGTGTGTTGTCTGTGCCCCGCGCCTCCTGTGTGTGCAACAGTAAGGGTCCCATCAGGAAACTGATGTCGTAGTTACATCGGGGAACTTCAGGAGACTTCCTCTCTTTGGGGCCTTTCTCGGGTTTTGTCCTCACTCCCTGGGTCACCCTATGCCCTTATCTGGTCACCCCTTCTTCCAGCCATCACATGTCCACCCACAAAATGTTCACATGTCTGTTCTGGGAGCAAGGCTTAAACTGGGCTGTGAGCGTGTCAGGGTGTCTGCGTGCCTGAGCCTGTGGTTTACCTGCCTGCCTGGGGCCTCCCTGAGGTCCGTGCCCCCTTCTTCCTGTGTTCTAGCTTTTTTATTTCCACGTCATCTTGCTCCTGCTTCCGCCTTGAGCTCTTTCCCACTCTCCTGAGAAGTGTTGCTCTGAGTCTGTGAGTCCTTCCTGCTGTCCCCCCTGGCTCCTACCCCCTCTGCTGCTCCCAATGGCTCTTCACCTGCCCGTCAGCCTATCCAAGACACCACCCTTGCTGAGCTGGACGCCGAGGTCTGCCTGCCTCTCCTGTCTCTCTCTCCCTGGTTCCTGCAGTTTCACACCCCTCACATAGTGGGGCCCTGGACTTCCCCCACTATTCACAGGCCCCCTGGAGTTTGCAGGGTCCTTCTGCACTGACATCCCGTGTCCCCTGCAGTCTAGACTGCTCACTCTCCCCCATCCTGCCACCGACTGGTGGCTCACACCAGCTGGACTCCTGCCCTCGAACCTGGCACATCCTGTCGCCTCCCCAGAACGCGTTTCCGGCCTGTTTCTAAGCAGCGCTGAGCTTCACTGCCACCTAGGGCCGCACACCACTTACTCCACTTGCTGCTGCCTGCTCCCTGCCTGTCCCTTTTCCTGCTGTCTCCTCTAGGGGCTGCTCAGGAGAGCCCTCCCACTCCAGTTCTTTCCGCCTCTGCTGCAGCTCATTGTGTCAGCTCTTTGATGCCTGGACCCCCGCCCCCACTGCACCCATCATCCATCCATCCACTAACAGGTTTGCCTTAACTGGGTGCCCACTGGGTCTCTGATGTGGACACAGGCCCCAAAGCCCCAGATCACAGCCTGCAGGAGATCAGAGTCCAGGGGGAAGACAGACCAGTTTTCACTGCACCGCAAGATGGGCAACAAGGCTCCCCAAGACTTTATGTCATTCTGCACATCACAGAGTGAGCGCATAGGGTCGTTCCTGCCACTTCTCCAGCCCCCTTGCCCTCCTCCTGGCTCTCCAGCGGGACACTATGTCCTTCTGCTTCTCTCCCTCCCAGCCCTCTCCCACCCCTCGTGCACTCCTGGGAGTTCAAAGACCCCGCACGAAATGCCGCCTCCTCTCTGTTTCCTCACCACAGACCTTTGATTAAGTCCCAAACCCCACCTGTTCATCATTCCCTCCTCGGTCCGAGTGGTCCTCCCATCAGCTTCCCAAACTCACCAACCCAGAACAGAGCTCGGGTTCTGCTACCCCATTCCAGAGCCATAGTCTGGTCACCTCTCCTGACTCACCTATGGGCCTCACAATGCCCTCTGCCCCGGTTGACAGACCTTCCCCCAGTCCCATGCCTCCTTGCCCTTCCCACGAGTCCACTCCCCTCCTCCGGCCCTCTCAGCAGGTGGCCATGCTGGACTCCCTCCCATCCTCTCTCCTTTCCCTGCAGATGAACTGGAGGGAATATGAGTCCTGGCTGCTCCCTGCCTTGCCCTCTGCTACTGAGGACCCTGTCCCAAGCCCCCGTGAAGTGCCCCCAAGGCTACCAGACAAGCCTACAGCCCATTCACGCCTCTCTCGCAAATGGGCACATTTGCGAGCTGGTGTCCTGTACCGACTTACGACAAGGAGGGCTGGTGGCTCCTCCTAGGCTCCTGGCTCCTCCACCTCCCAGGCTGTGCCTCCCGGCTTAGAGAGTTTCTCCCACCAGCCTGTGTGGGATCCTAGTGCTCCTGGGGCTCTGCTCTGGCTCTTGCCTGTCTGCCCTGCCTGCTCTCCGAGCCCTGCCTTCCCCTTCCAAGGCCCACCCTAGCTCAGGCCTGTCTGCAGAGCCAAGCATCATTGGTCAGAAGGGAGGGTTTCTTTGGAGTGGCCACCAGGCCCCCCCTTCTCCCAAGCCCCCACCGTGGTGGACTCCTCCATGGGCCCCTGCTGGATGCAGAGAGCACTGCTCTGGGAGCATAGAGCAAGAGACGGGACAGATGGGGTATGGAGACCTCCTCTTGGCCCGTCTCTTGCTCTCTCTCCCCTTGTTGCCTCATCCCTCCTTTCTGAAAATAATTTTTAATTCCATATGTGACACATTAAAACAAAAACACGAAGGGCTCGCAACCACTGTCAAGGTTCCCTATGACCCCTGCTCCTATCCCAGCCTCAGTCAGACCCCAACAGGAAACAGATGTCTCCCTCAGATTCAGGAAACCTGAAGAGAGGCTGTTTACCAGGCACTGAGTCCTGGGGAAGCAGGGAGAGGTTTCCAGAATCATGTACAGAGGGCAGCTGAGCACAGAGGGGCACAGCAGCCTGAGCTCCACTGAGCAGACGCGCCGACCTCCCTCCGTCCCTCTTTCCTCAGCTCTCCTGTTGGGGGTAGCCCTGGGTGTGGGGCTGAGGGCTGCGATTTCATCTACAGCTCAGCCTTCAGGACCGGGAGCAGGGAGGAGGAGGGTGGATGGTGGAGCCAGAAGGGCTGTGGGAGTCAGTGGCACGTGGGTCGCCTTGGGGTGTCTATCCCTTGGGGCCTTTCTCAGGCTTGGCTCCCCCGGCTGCCAGTTCACCACCCACCCACCAACACACGTGAGCATCTCCCGGGAGCCCCCAGAGGCTGTGAGCCTGTGTGCCTCCACCTGTCTGCCTCCCAGGCTTCTGCTCCTTTCTTCAACTTGTTAAGCTTTTCTTTGACACACCAGCCCCTCTCATTGCCTCTGTCTTCAGCTCCCTCCGCCTGCTCCCCAGAGAAGCCTTATTGAATTTTGCTTTTTGTGCGTCATTCCTGCAGTGTGTGTGTGTGTGTGTGTGTCTGTGCGTGCGCGCATGTGTGTAGCTGCCACCTTCCCCTTCAGCTTTCTCTTGTTCCTGAGGCTAGTGGAGTTTCTCTTTCTCTGTGTCTTGCAGTGTGCGTGTGCATGTGAGTGTGTGCATGCCTGTGTGTGTGTGCATGATCAGGGCTGATGCCCCCCTTCCTGTCCTGCTTCATCTGTCTGTCTGTCTCTCCATCCTTCCTTCCATCCAGTGGAGGGTCAGCAAGTGCCAGCTGAACATCTGTGGCCTGTGTTGCTGAGGGCTGAGAGCTCAGAGGCCCAGGCTGTGTCCTGAAGAAACTCAGGGTCCAAGGGAGACACACCAGTTATCACATCACGAGAAGACAGGAGGGTGGTCTCCGGGTGTGTATGTGCACATGTGCCTGTGAATGAGCATGCACATGTATGTGTGCATGCATGTGTGCACACGTGTGTGTGCGTGTGTGCACGAGTGTGTGCCTCTGTGTGTGATGTCTCTTGCATTGCCTGTGTCTCCACACCTGTCCCCGCCTCCCCCTTCTGTAGTGACCAGTGCTGGGTTGCGTTCTTCTCACCTAGCCCTCTCCACCCTCAGATTCTCTCTGGGCCATGCCACCCTCCTGTGGGGCTTCTGGGGCTTCCTGCACGTGCCTCTGCGCTCCCCAGGCTCTCCTGTGCACCTCCGGCCCATGTGTTTAGACATCTTCTTATCCCCCCACATTCTACCATCCCTGGAACTCTCCGAGTCTGCAAGGAAATCCTTGGCCTCCCATCTTTACCCCTCGTTCCCCTCCCCTTCTCTGGTGCCCCTCCTTCTCCTGCCCCCCACCTTTAGGTTTTGACGATTCTTCCTCCGAACTGCACTCCAACCTCCTTAGTCTCAGGGCCAAGTCCTGTGGTTGCCCTGGCAATGCCGTGTTCCCCTTCCTTGAGACGCCCCCCTTGACCTTTTGTTCCCCCTTCCCTCTTGCCAGCTCCTTCAACCACAGAGGAGTTTGGGAGGACCTGCTAGTTCTGACTTTCTCCTCCTCCCCTCCCCACCCTCGGCAACCACTTGCAGCTGACCTCGAGCCCACCACGGGGCTTGATTGAGGCCTCCACTGGCCTCTCTGAGTCAGATCTTTTCTGTCCTCCTCTGCCCTCGTTTATTAGGGTCCCTTGACTCTGGGCGCCGGCCCTGGGACCTGAATCCCTGCCCCTCCCTAAGCTGCTGGACAATGAGGGTCCCATTTTGTTCCATCTCTCCTGCTTCCTTTCAGGGTCTCTTGCTCCACAATCTACAGCATCCCAGGGCTCCTTAGGCTACCTCCTGCCACCCCCACCTGCTTCCCTTGCTTTCCGTGGGTCAGTACCACCTCCCGTGACAGGGTCCGCTGGCACCTTGGCTGCGTTTGACACTGTCTGTGGCCCAGACTCCTCTATCTGAGCGAAGACCTCCACATCCACTAGCCTAAGGGGTGGCTCCCCCTGGTGTGGCCTCCACGGGCCATCTTCCTGTGTCCTCTCCATGGAGCACCCTCCTGCCCCTTCCCCTGGAGAAGCCCCAGGGTGCCTGGGACACTCGAAACGGTGGAGTTTGGACATCTTTCTCTGTTCTTCCCAGGACAGGGTCTGTACCTCTGGTGCTGGGAACAGAGAAAGGGCAGGCTGGAAAGGACAGGTGGACAGAGGGGTGGGAGTTGTCTGTCTAGAGGGCCTCTTCCTTCAACTCTCTTGTTCTCTTTCACTTTTAAAAATTAGTGTTTAGTTACTGTAGTGACACATGACCACATCATCTTTGCAGAAAAGGTAAAATAGATAGGATCAAAAGGTCCCCTTTGACACTCCACCCATCCTGTTCCCCAGTCGCATCCTTTGGGGGGAAACCACAGCTAGAACCCTACCAGGAATCACTCTATACTCCACACATTTTAAAATATAAAAATATACATTTTTTCCTATAGAAATCTAAGGTGTTTTTGGTAGGCTTTGGCTTAGGGTATTTTTTTCCATATAAATGACACTGAGGCTGGGCGCGGTGGCTCATGCCTGTAATGCCAGCACTTCAGGAGGCCGAGGCAGGAAGATTGCTTGAGCCCAGGAGTTCAAGATCAGCCTGAACAACACAGCAAGAACCCATCTCTAAAAAAATAGTTTAAAAAAATTAAAAAAAGAAATGGCATCGAGCCATGTATGCTGCTCTTCAGAGGGACCCACAACATCCGGGGTCTCCTTTAGCTCCATGCGTGCAGACAGCCTTCAGTCTCTGGTAATGGATATTTAGATGATTTCTAACATTTTACGGTTAGAACAAGGTTGCCATAAACACCCAGTCTCTATTTCCACTTCCTGTCCACTTGTGCCTCTCCCTCACCTCCCTGCCTCACTCTTTCTCCTTCCCTTTCTTGTTCCTTCTCAGCTTCTCAGCTCTTCCTTTTTTATTTTTTGAGACAGGTCTCACTCTGTCACCCATACTGGAGTGTACTGGCACCATCATGGCTCACCGCAGCCTTAGCCTCAGACTTCCTGGACTCAGGCAATTCTTCCACCTTAGCCTCCCAAAGTACTGAGACATGAGCCACCATGCCTGGCCTCTCTCCACTCTTTCTGGAGGAGGCCATCACTCTCTGTGTCCCAACGATGTGTGTATGTGTGTTGTCTATTTTTTTCCCACTGTTGAGGTTTGTGTTCGTCAAAGTCCCAACAGGGAAGAGATGGAACACTCACATTTCAGAAGACTTGAGACGAGTTGATCACACCAGTGCTGTATCGCAGGGTATGGGAGTAGGAGAACCCCAGGGATCTTGCATGCACCTAGAGCAAACAGTGGTGAGGCTGCCACCACCCCTACTCCCCTTACGGGCTCCTGCCCTGGTCTTCCATTGGTCACACCCCCTGGAAGCCTTAGGGGTGGGGAGCTCCCTGATGGCAGCTGGTGTAGACAGCCTCCTGGAGAGGGAAGGGTGGAGAGGGGTACCTGAACAGTAAGCAGGAGACATCAAGAACTTCCTCTTTCTGGGCACCGCACCAGATTTATTTCCAGTCTCTGGGGGACGTGGTCCCCATGCCCATCCAGTCAAACATACACAGAGCCCCTCCCATCTGCCCTGTGTAGGGCGGGTCGCCCGCTGGAGGGATGGGGGCACCTGTGAGCCTGGGCTGGACCCCTGCCTCCTGCTTCCACTGTCTGCCTACATGTCTGATGCCCCCTCTTGTTTTCACCTTTCCTATTGACGCATACCCCCCTTCTCTTCCTGTGTCTGACTTTCCCTCTCTCCAGAGGAGGATTATTGAGTTTTGCTCTGAGGCTGTGCATCATTCCTGCAGTGTGTGTGTGTGTGTGTGTGTGTGTGTGTGTGTGTGTGTGTGTGCGCGCGCGCGCGCTGCCTGTCTTTCCCTTGCAGTGCTCTCTTTTCTGTGGGCTTGTGGAGTTTTACTCTAAAGCCCTGAAATTTTCATTGATTTCTCTGATCCTGGTTCCCACCCCCTTTCCCCAGAGGAAATCTCAGATATCATGACCATGACTGGCAAAGTGATCACAGAAGTCATTCTCTTTCTGGTCCCTTTTTTCTGATTGATAAAGTTATTCCAACCATCCACCCATCCAAACATCCATCCATCCATCCATCCATCCTCCATCCATCCATCCATTTATCATCGATCCATCCATTCTTTCATCCATCCATCCTTTCAGTTGGGCACTTCCTGGATGCTCTACTGATGACACAGACTCCCAAGCCCCAGGCTATGTCCTGCAGAAGCTCAGGGTACAGGGAGAAACTCCCTTGAGATCTTGACCTGCTCATGTCTCCCTCCTGCACTCTCTCTCCTCCTGTCCACAGAAGTGCCAGGGAGGGAACCTTTAGCTCTACTGTCCTCTTCCCCACCACATTCCCCTGTGGTGGGGTGTGGCTGGCCCTGAACCCACCACCAGGCTTTGGCGAGACCTCTACCAGCTAGCTTCCTGTTGGCCAAACCCAACCAGTTTGTTTCATGTCATTGGCCCCACATGCTCTGGGCATCTCTGACTGGGGCCTTCTCTCGCCATGGGCTCCAGGGCTGTGTCGGCTCACATGTTTCTCCCATCTCTGGCTTCAGCGTCTCCGCTTCCCTGGGGGCTTTTCTGTCCACCCTCCTTGGAATGTTGCAGAGCTCATGCCTGAACTTCCCCAGCTGCTTCTTGCTCTCCCAGATTTGCTGGAGTGGTTTCTGCTGGGAAGCAGGGTGGATTGCTGTCCATACCCTCTTATACCCAGTTGAGCCTAGACCTGAGCTCCCATCTGCCTGTGGTAGTGATGGGGTCTCCCCAAGAATGTCCTCCAGACACGTCTGCATACTCCACCATCGATCTTCCTCTCCCTTCCCCCTTCATGTATTAAGAATAAGGCATGGCTGAACAAACAAAGGAAGCTGAGAGTCAGTGGAGAATTGGACTCCATGGAGGGTTGGGTTTTGCAAGCTCAACAGCAAAGAGAGGGGGCCTGAGAGCTGTGAGTACCAGCGGGGAGAGGGAGCCGATAGACTGGATGCTAAACTAGACAAGGAAGAGTGAGGGACACCCACTGAGGGACAGTGAACAACAGATGGGTATCATCAGAAAGGTGGCCCTGGGCCCCTGTGGCCCTACTGGCTGACCAAGCCTCCAGGAGGCCCCTGACTTGGGCCTCAGGGCGTCTTTCTCTCCGCTCAGACTCAGAGCTTCCTGAGTCTGGTTTCTTCTTGGGTTTCAGTTTGGACAGGAGGATGGACAAATGGTCAAGTGAAAGGTGTGTCTTTCTAGCGGTCCTTCTCTTCCTCTCTTGCGACCTTTTCTCTTACCCTTTATCAAATGAATCTTTGATTAACATGTGAGTCACTGACCTGCTGTCTTTGTAAAACAACAACAACAACAACAACAAAATCAAAGCACTACACAGAAGACTGGCATTCTCGTCCCCCTTTCCATCCCATCTAGTCCCAGAGGAAGTCATGATGTTGATTTGGGAGAATCATCCCACTCTCTGTGTATGTTATTTTCTTGTGAAGAAAATAATTGTGGGAGGTGTCGGCTTTGGATTTCTTCTTTTAAGTGGGAATTGTACTGAACCGGGCATGTGATTCTGTGACCCGATCTGCCATGGGTTTCTCTGCATACAAGCGGGTCACAGATGGTGGCCATGTCTCAGTAGCTCGTGAGACGCATCACATTCCAGAGGCCAGGTGTATGGCTATTGCCACTCTATGGACAGGCATGCAAGCTGCTTCTCCACATTCACTATCACAGACGAGTTCGCTGCAAACACCTGTGCCCAGTCAGCCCTCTGTGCATCCATCCATCTGCACACACATGTTTGCTGAGCTCCAGGCTGTGGTCTGTGTCCTCTCATCTCCCTCTCCATCCCACCTCCATTCCCTGCCCTCCAGCATCAGGCCCCACTCCCTGTCCTGCCCTGTTCCTCTGGCCGACACCTCTATTCCTCGCCAGCCATCTGGACTCTGCCTTCAACTGCACCCTCAGATTTGGGACCAGTACAGAGCTTTCTTGCCCCCAAGTCATCTTCATCCTCAGCAACCACCCCCTGGGGCCAGCCAAACACTTTCTGATCGGCACTGAAGATCACTCACTGAGGCTCAGCAGTGAGTGGTAGTCACCTCTAACACTGCCCTCTCCTGTCACCCAAGGCCCATTTGTCTTCCCTTCCTGCCGAATCTTCCTTCAAAGCACCCAGTTCAAGACCCCAGCCCAGGCCTCAGCGTCTCACGCCTGGACCATAGACTTGCAGTAACCACTCCATTTTTTCATTTACCGACGCATCCATCTATTTTCCTCCTTCCCTCCCTCCCTCCCTCCCTCACCCTTCCCTTGCTCCTTCTATCCCTCCCTTCCTTTCTTTCTCCCTCGCATTCATCTATTTATCCACCCATTCATCATCCATCTATCCATCTGCTTATCCATCATCCATTCATCCATCCATCCATCCATCCATCCAACTACCTATCTCTTCCATCCATCCATTCAACAAACATACACTGAACACCTACTGGGTGTTCTGCTAAGAACACAGATCTCACAGCCCAGGCTACATCCTGGTGAAGCTGAATCCATGGGGAAGCAGACCCATTATCTGCAATGAGAATACAGGATGATATGTGCATCCTGTGTTTTCATGTCACTCTGAGCATCGCAATGTGTGGTTGTGTATGTGAAGGCAAGAGATGCCCCCCATCTCTGGGTCCACTATAGACTCCTCTGCCGAAACACTGCATATCCAAGCGTGTACCCCACTGAAGACCCACCAGTAGCATAGACTCACCAAAACCTCGATGAGCTCCATGTTCCTCCAATTTGCCAAATCCAGGTATGAAAACATAGATAAAGCCACTTTCTCTATCTGCCTCCCACTTCCAACCTATGGCTGTTCTTCCTCCGAAGTCCCTCTCCATCTTCTCCTTTGGTCCTCTCAGTGCTCCCAGTCAGCACAGTTGCCCTGGCAACAGCCGTCCTCTTCCGTCCCTCCTCCCGGGGGCTTGCTCGGCATGTGGGCATGCTCACCTTCCTCCCACCTGCAGAGCCCATTCTCCCTTGACCTTCTGTTGACATCTCCCTCCTGCCATCTCTCTTTCCACTCCAGAACAACTGGGGCTGAAACCCAGGTCTGGCCATGTCTATGCCCTTCCTCCCAACCTAGTCACCACTGCAGCTGCCCTGTGCCTGCTGGATGAGATCTCCAAACCCCACGGACCACTTTCTCTCTCCTGGGGCCTCTGATGCTGGGGCCTATTCTAGGGTCTGAACTTCCCTTCCTTCCTTGACTCTACCTCCCTGGCCATCCCTCCTCTGTTCCCTTACAGCCCCCTCTGCCTCTGTCCACTCCTCTGTGTCTGTGCCCCAGGACCCCATCTTACCTCTTCCTGCTGTCTGCCCCTGGGTTGTCTCCTCTAGAGTCCAGTGACATCCTGCTGCTGACCATGCCCAATACTCCCTCTTCTCACACCTGCAGCTCTGTTGAGGAAAGTCACAGGAGGCCCCAGGAAGTACCATGTCCTCCTCAAAGACGTCTTTGCCAAGCTCTTCCTGGGGGCCCTATCGGGTGAGGATGCCCTGTGCCCGAGCACCCAGATATATGTGCATTTGGGCATCTTGCCCTTGCCCTCCAGGCTGTGAGCGCCTTGTGGGCAGAACCTGCATCTGCTTGCTCTCTGTGCCTCAGCTCCCAGGAGGTAGCTGAGGAACATCTGCGGCTGTGGTGGAGGATGGTGGACAGACTGTCCACACAGTCTCTGTGTGTCCTTTCATCTAGATAAACTAGTGCTGCTCTGAGGGGAGTGCTTGGAAATGTAAATGCCATTTACTCTGTGCAAGGTTTGCCAATGGCTCTTTGCCCAGTGCTAAGTCTCGGAGTTCTTTCATGAACATGTAGGTGCTCAGCCATCAGCATGGGCACTTCTTATGACTCCATTCAGTGGAGCACGTTGGTAGCTCGAAACTGGCCTGGTGGTCACATTTACACCACAGAAATGGGCGCCAACCACACGTGGCAAATCTCACCCCAGGATGTGCCTACCTCACAGACTCCAAGCCCACATCGGGCAGAGCTGCGTTTCAGGGGACCCGCTCTCCCCATGGCATGGGCATGTAGGTTGCTTTCTCTTTTCACCACGGCAGGCAAGGTTGCCACAAATCCACGCCCAGGACTCCTCTTTGCCTTGCACTTCTCTGGGCTAGGGGTGACCCCGAATTTGTCTGCAGTATGTGGTTTCTTTTCTGCCAGTCTGTGTCTCAGCAGCCACACACTGCCTTTCCAGAGCTCTGCGAGTCTTTGCCACTTCTTCCCTCTTTTCTCTTCAGTCGCTCCCTCATTTCTCCTTCTCTCCAGTTTGGCCCTGGCCCTGAGGGCTGCAATTTGAGTCGGCTTCATGGGTGGCGATGTGGGCTGCAGCTGTGGCCCCTCCCTCTGGGCTCTCCGTCAGGTTTCGCCACCCCCTATCTTCCGAGTGTGCCCTGGGCCCCATCTCTGCATCCTCCCGCCCGTGTCTCCCGAGGGTCCCACATCTCCCCCTCATTTTGTTGCTGACCTTTATTATTGATGTGGCCTCCAGGCTCTGCCTTCGCTTCGTCTCGCTCAGCCATGCTCCCTCCTGCTCTCCAGAGGAGGCTTATTGAATTCAGCTTCGAGTCTGTGCATCACTCCTGCCATGCGTGTGTGTGTTCCTGTGTGTGTATGCACACATGCCGCTTTCCCTCCAGCTTCTCCTCTTCTTTCTGGGAGTGGAGAGTGCCCCTTTCTCTTGCATGCGCACATGTAGGGGTTGCATCTCTCTGATGCAGGGTCAGGACTGGGTCCCATGCTCTTTGCCATCTCGTGGCCTCTTCCCCTGTTCCCCGAATGTCGGGTGAGCCCTGGACCGAGGTCTGCCTATCTGTCCTTGCTTCTCCTCCCCTTCCCTGTTCAAGCTCCCCATCGGCACGGAGCTCCCTGTGAGGACACCCCATCTCCCCCTGCACCCCAGAACCATGCCATCCCGTTCTGCCTTGCGCTCCACAGGTGCCTCAAGCTAGTCTCTTCCTCTCCACTCCTCATCGGCCCCCCTTCCTGTTCTCCTCAATGCGGCATGTCCCATCCTCCGGTGGGTGCCGCAGCCAGGAGCCCTGTGTTGTCTCCGACACTCCTGTGTAGCCACCCACGCCCATCTGCTCCCCTCCCTGCCAACTTCCCCCTGAAAGGCTGCTAGAGCCCCCATACCCTCAGCCCCTGCTGAGGCACCGTGTGGATAGATGAGCGGATGACAGCTTCATCCGTCCCTCCATCCATCCATCCACTCATCCATCCAACCAACCGACATCCACTGAGCACCAGGCTGTGTTCCAAGGAGTCCAGGGGGAGGGAAGACTGGCCATTTCCATGGGAAGATGGGGAGATGGGGGCTTCTGGAGCCTCTAAGCACATTCTCGTGTGTGCCCACAGGCACGTGTGTGTGCATGTGTGTGCTCGGTTTTGGCCACTTCCTCAAACCCTTTGCTCTCATCCCAGTCTCCCCTCTCAGTGCTCCCAGG
Organism: Carlito syrichta; assembly: GCF_000164805.1. NCBI lineage: Eukaryota > Metazoa > Chordata > Mammalia > Primates > Tarsiidae > Carlito > Carlito syrichta. The sequence goes on along the minus strand of NW_007258385.1, from coordinate 266,136 downwards.
GCTGTGTCTCTTCTCCCTGTCCCTCCATGGGCTTCTGGCCCATATTGTCCATACCGGGGCTTCAGAGGCTCCCTCCCACAAAGGCCCTGCATTTCTGTGCTCACCCCTTCCACCCAGACCTGTGCCCCACTCCTGTGCCCTCTGCAGCCCTACTTGGTCACATCCCCAGCATCACAGACTCCCCAGCCCTGACCAGCCTCCCTCCTCTCCACCTCTCATCCCTCCTCACCCTCTCTCCAGAGACAGAAATCCAGGCGCCCATCTCCCTGCCTCTTTCCTTCAAACTTGCGCCAACTCTGCCTCCAAAATCTCCATCTTCTCCTTTGCTCCTCTTTGGTCTCACAGCCAGCAGGGTTGCCCTGGTGACAGCTGTCCTCTTCCCGCCTCCAGCATGGGGAGAGACACGCTCTGGGGACCTGTTGTTTCTCCCTTGCTCTGTCCTCTCTCTGTCTACCCATAGAAGAGCTGGGAAAGGAACCCTCAACTCGCCCTGCTTCTGTTCCTGCCCTGACCATACCCACCTCCTGGTCCAGCTGCCTCGAGTCCACTGTGGCCGCCAAGAGGCCCTTCCTTGACTTCTGTTGGCCGCTGGGAACAGCCAGGCACATTGTGTGTCTGGGGGGGCGGCGGTCCTTGTTTTCCCACTAGACCATGAGCATCTCGTGGGCAGGGTCTGCATTGGAGTTCTCTCTGGGTCTCAAAACAGGAGGGGCTGAGGCATGTGTGTAGCCAGAGGGGAGGACGATAGACAGGCGGGAGACACGTCAGCCTGTGAGTGTGCGAGCGCCTTCGCTTTCTCCCACTCCGTCTCTCATCCCCTTTCTGCTTTCTCTTTTATTCTCTTCCTTTGAAAAATCAATTTTTAATTATCCAAGTGATAGGGTGAACACCTTCAACTTGAAAAATATTTAAAAGCTTATGGGCAGGACTTCAGTTGCCTCTGCAACCTCATCCCAAATCGTGGTTTCCAGCTTGTCTCCCATATGGCTCCACAGTTGTCAGAGTGGTGGGGATCATGCTGGTTCCTCAAGGAAGGAAGGAGGGAGGGAAGCAATGAAGGAAGGGCGAGCATGGCTCTCTTCCTCTTGGTTTGTTATTGCTGTGGTTCCAACATAAATGCTATACGCAGTGTGTGTGCTTTGGCTATGGTCTTCCTCATTCAGCAACGTGTCTTGGGCCTCTTTCCCTGTCCGACTTAGACACGTCTTCTATCAGCACACCCTGGCTGAGCTGGCCTCCTCCTACCCACAAGCATTCGGGTGTCCCTGCTCCTTTGACGAGGTGGTAGCAGCTTCTATGCATGATCTCTTTCTGCAAACACTCATCCAGAAACCCCAGCATACAGCCAGGCTGCAGTGTGCCTGTCCTGTGTGCCTGTCCCGTGTGTGCACATGTCAGCCTATCTAGATCTCTGAATCTCTCCTTCCTCTCCCAGTTCTCTCTCACTGTTCCACGTTCCCTCCAGATTTGGTTCTCATGTTGCATCATGCTTGTGTCTCCATGTCTCACTCTGGGTCATACCTGGATGCTCCTCTTTACCTGGAGCTTTTTCTCATTCAAATTCTCATGCACTGGACTTGTCACCCCTTGCACCCACTCATTCTCACATCCACTCGGCCATCTATGTCAGACACTGAACATCTCCCAGGAGCTGGCACCTGGGAGGGCTCATGGACGCGAGCTGGCAGTTGTGCCACTCCCCTTGTGCCGAGTCAGTGTCTCCGCCTAGCCAAGTGCCTGTCTCTTTGTCTCCTCCCGCTTCTGTCTTCATCCTCTTCAGCCATTCTTCCTTCCTCTCTCTAGGGAAGCCTTGTTGCTCTGTGTGTCGCTAACCCTGTATGTGTGAACACGGGTGTCCACGTAAGTGGGTCATTTCTTTCTCTGAGGCACGGTCAGGGTCAGTTCCCACCCTCTCTGTCCCCCGTTTGCCTGTCCATCCAGCCATCCGCAGCATACTTAGTTAGCACTGAAGCAGGGTCTGTCTATCTGTCCCGTCTCTTTTCCCTCCTGGCCCCTGCTCATTCCCCATGCTCATCCCCAGTCCTCTGTGCCAACATCCCTCCACCTATTCCTGCAGCCGAGCCCCCTACCTTGTTCTCCTCCTCTCTAGCAACTGGACTCCCCACAGGAGCCTCAAACCCACTGCATCATCTTCCCACAAGAATTGTGTTGCTCTTCTCGCTCTCATTAGCAGTGAGTGCCGCTGCCTTCTGGGGCTGCAGCGGGAGCCTGAGTCACCTCTGACTCTTCCTGCCATCCACAGCTCATCAGCCTCACTTCTTGGCAAGTTTCCTTCCAAGGAGCCACTCCAAGAACCTTCTAGCCACAACCCCTTTAGCCCCGTCTCTGGTCAGGACCCGGCATCTTGTGCATGGACTACTGACAAGACCTTCGTCCTCCACCCTCCACCCTCTGCTGTCAATATCTCTTCTTCTCCTTCCACTAACCTCTGGAAGAATCATGAATCTTCTCTGCTTAAACACTTCCATGGCACCCAGGTCGCTTAGAGTAAACATTCCCGTCCTCAGCAAGGCTCACGTCCAACATCTCCTCCCTTACGTCTCTCCCTTTGTCTCTCTCTCTCTCTTTCCCCCTTGCGCCTACTACTCCAGCTGCATGGCCCTCCTTGGTGTTCCTTGAACAGGCAGACCTCAGGGTTGTCACCCATGGCTGTTCATGGCACGAGAACACACAGTGGAGGGCATGAGCAGAGGCCAGAATCCAACCCTTATTCTACTCATCAAGCCATGAGTCCTGGTGGGGTTGCTCAGAAGAAAGATTGCCTTTTTCCTTTAAATATGTGAATAGAAAAGCCCTTCGACATTCTTGCTACCTTTTCCATCATGTTTGTTATTTTTGGATCTGCTTCTGTTTACTGATTTTTCTCCTAGATATGGGCCACATTTTTCTGTTTCTTGGAGTGTCTAGAAATTTTTGACTGGATTGCTGGGCATTGTAAATGTTATGCTGTTAATCATTTGAAACTTTGTTGTCTTCTGTTAAAGAGTAGCATGAAGTCAAGTTACTTTGCTAATTACTTTGATCATTTTGAGGTTTATTTTTAAGCTCTTTTAGGTGAGTCCACAGTTGTCTTTATTCTTGGAATAGTTTACCCTGTTACTAAAGCCTGATTGGATACCCTGGATAATCATCAAGAACTAGTCTGAGGGCTAATAAAAACTTGAATGTCTCCTTGTCCCGTGAGAGTTTTGGGAATTGTTTAGATTAAAACACTCCAGTCTTCCTTTGCTGGCCTCATGAAGTTTTACCCTACACATACTCAGCCTTGCACTTAGCAGTGATTCAAGAGGACACATATGGAGATTTCTGGAGCTATTTTTCTGTATAGCTTCCCCCAGTCTGACACCACCTCAGCCGACTTAAACTCAAAGATCAACTCAGCAGGACCACCAGGGCCTACTTGAGTTTTCCATCCCGACAGCTAAAATGTCTCCAGACAGAAAGCTGGGTCAATTGGAGAGCTCACCGTATTTGCTTACAATTTTTCAGAGATCACTGTCTTCTGCTACTAACTATCATTCAATATCTGCAAATAGCTGTTTCTAATGTTTTGTCTAGTGTATGACTGGAGGACAAATCCATCCAGTCCTTATTACTCCTTCATGGTTGGAAGTGTAAGTCCGGGTTGCATTTTTCTAATTTTCACAGAGCTCTTTATTGGTTAGTTGAGGCACTGACACTCATGATCCTACCTTATGGCCTTTGCACCTGCTGTTCCCTCCACCTGGAACACTTCTCTCAGACATCCACGCAGCCAACTCATGTACTTCACAGGTGCTCAGGTATTACCTTCTCAGTAAACCTTTCCCCAACACCTGCTTTGGACTGAATGTCTGTGTTCTCCCAAACTTCATATGTTGAAGCCTTAATGCCCAATGAAGTGGTATTTGGAAATGGGTACTTGGGGAGGTAATTCAATTTTGATGAGATCATGACAGTGAAACATCTCTGGTGGGACTAGTGTCTTATAAGAAGAGGAAAAGACCACCAGATCTTTCTCTCTCTCTGTTATGTGAGAAAACAGCAAGAAAGTATCCATCTAGAAACCAGGAAAAGGGCCCTCACCAAACACCAAATATGCTGGCACCTTGATCTTGGACTTCCAGTTTCCAGAACTTTGAGAAAGGAGGGACTGTTGTTTAAATCACCAAGTTTATGGTATTTTGTTATAGTAACCCAAACTGACTAAGAATCACTGGACTTAGAACTGCAACTGCCTCAACTTGTAATCCCCGTTACTTTGAGTATTTCTCTCCATGATATATTCACTTTTTTATAAAAGGAGATGACCTATCTTTCACTAGACTCCTTCTGCTCATTATCTGTCTTCTTTCATCATTATTATTATTTTTTGAGTTGGAGTCTCACTCTGTTGCCCTGGCTGGAGACCAGTGCACACTCATGGCTACTACAGCGTCGACCTGCTGGGCTTTGGCGATCCTTCTGCTTCAGCCTTCCAAGTAGCCGGAACTACAGGTGTGCGCTACCACATCTGGCTAATTTTTGAGACAAGGTCTCGCCAAGTTGCCTGGGCTGGCCTCGAACTTGTGGGCTCGGGCAATCTACTCGCCTCGGCCTCCCAAAGTGCTGGGATTACAGACTGAGCCACCGAGCCTGGCCTTCTTTCATTATATTAGAAGCTCGGTGAGGGCAGGGAACTTTGTTCACTGATGCATCCCCAGTAGGTAGTGGGGATGGGACAGTTGACTGTGGGGCCCACTAGAGATTGAAATTGAGCAGGGGCCCTGGAGATGTCCAATACATCCTGGAGTAGCTGTTGCTGCTGGCTGAGGCTGGGGTAAGGGAGGAGTGGAAAGGCCTGACCAGGCCCTAGGCAGCTGACTGTCCACCCACACCTGTGATCACAATCTTATTCTCTACCAGAACCTACAGCCCTGACACTGAGCAAGACACTGAGCCTCCCAGCCTCAGCACAGGCTTTCTTCTGCCCAGAGTGCAATTCTTGAACTCAACCACATTGCACAGACACCCAGCTGCTGAGTCTGCACATCTATCCAGTGTTCTCTGAATCCTGCAACTTCTAATCTCTTCATTCTGTCAACAAGAGATTTCTTTTTAAGTGTTTCAGAAACAAATAGTATTTTTCTGTAACAAAATACTATAGGTTGGGTGACACAAACAACAAATATTTATTTCTCCGAGTTCTGGAACCTGGGAAGTCCAAGACCACAGTGCCAGCAGATTTAGTGTCTGGTGAGGGCTCTCTGGTTCACAGACAACACCTTCTAGCGTGTCTTCACGTAGTGGAAGAGGAGAGGTGAGGGGTCTCTCTCGGCGCCCCTTCTTTTTTTTAATTTTAGAGACAGAGTCTAGCTCTGTTCCCCAGACTGGAGTGCAGTGGCACAATCACAGCTCACTGTGAACTCAAATACCTGGGTTCGGGGAATCCTCCCACCTCAGCCTTCCAGTAACTAGGACTACAGATGCACTAATTCCATCTATGAGGGCAGAGCCCTCATGACCTAATCACCTCTCAAAGGCCTATGTCTCAGTCTGTTTTGCATTACTATAAAACAATGCCCAAGGCTGGGTAATATATAAAGAAAGGAGGTTTATTTGGCTCATGGTTTTTCAGGCTGTACAAGAAGCAAGGTGCTGGCATCTGCTTCTGATGAGGACCTCAGACTGCTTCCATTCATGGTGGAAGGTGAGGGGAGTAGGTGAGATCATATGGTGAGAGAGGGAGGGAGAGAGAGAAGGAGGAAGGTGCCAGACTCTTTCTAACAATCATTCTCACAGAAACTAACAGAGAGGAACCGCCCCCAGGACACAAACATCTCTCACCTCCAACACTGGGGATTACATTTCAAGATGAGGTTTGGAGGGAACAGATATCCAACCCATATCCCCCCAGCTCCTAATACCATCACCTTGGGGGCTAGGATCTTGACATATGAACTCTGGGGGGACACAAACATTCAGAGCACGGCACTAAATCCCAGAACTTTCCACGTCACTCCCTTTCTTTAACACCTTCTAGGACTACCCATTGCCCATGGGAGAAATTCCAAACTCCTTAACTTGGTGTGTCATCTTTTAGTACGTAACAAATCACCCTCATAAGAATCAGCTTAAAGACAGCACATACTGAGCTTCACAGTTTCTGACGCTCAGAAATCCAGGAGCAGTCTGCTTGGGTGGTTTGGCTCAGGTTCTCTCGTAAGGTGTACTGAAGCCAACAGCTGGGTCTGCAGTGTGCTGAAGGCTTCAACTGGGGCTAAGGATCTGCTTCCAAGACGGCTCACTCACAGGGCTGTTGGCAGGAGGCTTCAGTTCCTCACCTGTGGGCTTTTCACAGGATTGCCTGAGTGTTCTTACAACATGGCAGTAGGATTCTCCCAGAGAGAGTGATAACAGAGAGAGGGAGACAGCGAGGGAGCAAGCCAGCTCAGAGAGCCCCGGTGACTTTTATGACTTAATCTCTGAGGTTGTACATTGTCACTTCCACTTCATTCTATTCACAAGTGAGTCATTAGATCCAGTCTGCACTCAGGGGAAGGGAATTAGGCTCTACCTCTTAAAAGGGAGAGGAGCTGATAATTTTTGGACATATCCTACAAGCACTACTCTTCCCTCTGATCACAATTATTTACATTCCTCTGGTATGCAAAATATACTTCCCTCTCCCAAGGCCCCTGAAGTCTCATCTGGTACAGTATGAGCTGGAAGTAAAAAAATGCAGTCATCTAAATGAGGTGTGGGTGTGGGTGAGGCTCCTTGGGTGTTGTTCCCTAAGTACAGCACCTCCAGCACAGATCCTCTATATCTGGAAACCTGTGAATTTGAGCTGTTATCTGCCTGCCCTCGAACCCCACCTGGTATCCAAAATACATGGCGGAATAGCAACAGGATGACCATGCAGACACTCCTGTTCAGAAAGGGCAGAAGTGAAAGGCACCAAGAAGTCACTGGTCCACAGCAATTCTGGAATCCAGCCGGGAAATGTGACAGCTCCTTGGTGAGAACTCATCCTATTCTTGCTCAGGAAAAATTGCCCAAGGTGCTGTGCTCTTGGTGCCTCCCGTGGGGCTCCTGGCTCTACCTCGAGTGAAAAGTAGCCCATGTTTGCAATGGTATCATTTTTCCAGCCTGCTTCCTGCAATGAGAATTTAGCAAGTTCAGAGGTGTCTTTGCATTTTACATTGCCTCTGTCCCTTTCAGTCCATGCTGGTGCTATTTCTGCTGGTAATCTTCCCTTTAAAAACTTTGCTGGTCTCTTGTGTATCTGTTTGGGGTCCATCCTACTAGACAAAAGCCATACCCACAAGTATCTTGAGATAAATCCTTCACTACTTTGTGGTTCTGCAGAGACAATCTCTTAAACTTCTTAACTGTCCAAATGTCTGATTTACAGGGTCTGTGAGGCAAGTCCTTAAACATTGTGGAGGGCTCTTTGCTGACTGCGAGTCCCCTGAGGCACCACCTTTAATGCTTTTCAGTTACACTCTCATTTTATGTTTGGCAGTGATCTGAATTTAGTCTTTGCTTAAATCATTTCCCAATTTCGGCATTGCTTCTTGTCTGAAGAGGCTAAGATTTTTCAAAACCAAAAAGTCCTGACTTCTTCATATGTAGTAACAGCTATTCACTTAGTTCATCTCCTTCATCCTGCATTTTACTACAAATATCAAAAATAAACCAGATGGCATCTTCAGCACTTTGCTTGGAAATCTCCTTAATTAGATCACCCAGTTCATGAGGCACATCCCCGACTCTTCATGTCACTGTAAGCAATGGTGTCACTAAACTTCCTGTCACTACATTAAAAGGATCCCTTTCCCTCCCATTTCCAGTGTGGTTTTCCTCACTTTCTCTTAAACCCTCACTGCAGCATTCCCAGAGGACATCATGGGTCTATACAAATAACAGTTTCCTTACAACTCTTCAAACATTCATTATCATTCTCCTCAAACTCTTTCCAGCTTCACCCCAAATATCTGGTTCCAAAGCGATTCCCATATTTTGCTTTTTTTGTTATGGTGGTGCTCTACTTGCAAATACCAAAATACATATTGATTATCCATGGCTGTGTAACAAATGGCTCCAAAATTAATCGTCTTAAAACAACAAACAGCCATTCTCTTATACGGTCCTGAGGGTCAGCAGTCTGGACAGCTTTGGCTTGGGGTCTCCTGGGAGACGGCAGCAAAGCTGTTAGCTGGGGCCACGGGCAGAGTCAGAGGACCTGCTGTCAAGTTGGCTCTCTCGCAGGAGATCTGAGGTCCTTGCCACAGGCTCCTCTTGCCAGGGCTCTCCAAGTGTCCTCAGGGAATGGCAGCTGGCTTTCCCCAGAGTAGGTGATGACAGAGAAGGGGAATGGGAGGGAACAAGGGCAAGAAGGAACTGCAGACCTGCGATGACTAGTCTCCCAAATCCTACACCATCCCTTCTGCTTTGTCCTATCACTAGAAATGAGTCACTAAATCCACTCCACACTCAGAGCCGGGGAATTAGGCTGTGCCTTTTGAACGGAGGAGTGTAGACAATCTTAAAAGCACCACACTTGCATTCAAGACCCTCTGGCATCTGGCCCTGACTAACCTTCCAGGGCTGGATCAAGACCTTTCAGAGGATTGTGGTTCCCCTCCCCAAAATACGTAAAAACACTTGGTAAACCACAAAGGAGGGCCACAAATGTCTAATTTTTCTCATGATAACAATTTCAATAGTATTTTAAATCACTGAGGCATAATTTACATACAATAAAATGCATCCATCTTAAGTATGCATTTTGGTAAGTTTTGACAAACGTATACACCAAAGCAACCACCACCACAATCAAGAGGTCGAACTTTCCATTCCCCCAGAAATTTCCCTCAATGCCCCTTCGCAGTCAAATTTCCCACCACCCCATTCCCCTGGCAACCAGTCATCTGTTTTCCACCAATATAGATCAGATGTCTTGCTCCCAAGTTGTGCATAAACAGAATCATACAGCGCGCTTTTTTTGCTTCTGGCTTATTTTACTTGTTACACTGTTGTTGAGATTTATCCATGCTATTTTACTTGTTACACTGTTGTTGAGATTTATCTTTTGTTGCTGAGTAGCAGTTCACTGATAAATATATACACACTTGTTCACCTTTTTGCATGTGGATGTACATTTGTTTTTTTCCCCCCAGTTTTAGTCTATTATGAATAAAGCTGCTTTGATATTGAGGACTGGTCTTTGTGTGGGCACATGTGTCACTTTTCTTAGGTAAGTCTACAGGAATGGAATTACTCGGTTGAAGGCTAGTGCATGTTTCACTTAGTAAAAAACTGCCAAAATATTTTCCAAAGTGCTTGTACCATTTTACACTTCCATCAGTAATGCACGAGAGTACCACATTCTTGTCAACACTTGCTATTGTCAATCTTGGAATTTTAGCCATTTTACTGAGTGTACAGTAGTATCTCCTTATAGCTTTAATTTGAATCTTCTGAATAACTAATAATGCTGACATCTTTTCATATGCTTTTCTGCCATGCATATATCTTCTTTGGTAAAGTGTTCAGATCTTTGCTAATTAAAAAAAGTCAGTTTGAGTATCTTATTATTGTCGAGTGTAAAATCTCTTTATACATCCTGGGTATGGTGTGAGATGAGTGGAGGCTCACTTTTTTTCCATATGGATTTCCAATTGTCTCAATGCCATTTTGGGAAAATGATCCTTTCCCCCATTTAATTTGCCTTGGCACCCTTGTCAAAAATCAATTGACTGTCTATGCATGGTTCTACTTCTGGGCTCTGTATTATGTTCCATTTGCCCACAGGCCATTACCACATTATCTTAATCACTGTAGGTGTATACTAAGTCCTGAAATTAGGTCGTGCAAGTCCTTCTAATTTGTTCTTCTTTATCAAAATTGTTTAGTCTATTCTAGGCCCTTTGCATTTCCATATCAACTTTAGAATCAGTGTGTCGATTTCTACACCTGCTAGAATTTTGGTTGTAAATTGCACTGACTCTATAGATCAATTTGGGAAGAACTGATAGCTTAATGCTGTCTCCCTGAGAGGTTTCAGTGAGCAGGCCAAGTTGCCCTAGGCCCAGCTCTGGCACACAGGGAGTGGGTTCTCTGTGTTTGAGGGGGAGCAGTGAGCTACCGGTGTCTTCCTCACAGGGTGTGCTGGCGGGCCTCAGGGCCATGGCAGCTGCCCCCAGCAGGGAGTCCATGTTCTTTTGTCCCGCCTCATCAGTAACTTGTTGTGACACTCCAGGCGTGTAGGCTCCTCCCTTTGGACCTCAGTTTCCTCATCTGCGAGTCACAGGAGGTGGGGTGACTGGGCAGATTCGGTGAGATGGCGGAGGGCAGGAGCTGAGAAAGTCCTCTGTGTCCTCCATCAAGCCTCTGGGCTGCCAAGTGCGGCAGGCACACTTTGCATTGCCACACTGATTGGCACCAGGCAGATTAATTTTCTCCAGCCTTGGCAGGATCCTAAGTGCAGCTCACAACCCCTCAACTGGTCCCCAGACTCCGCCCTTTCCATCCTGCAGCAGCTGTTCCGCCTTCCACCAACCCTCCCCCCACGCCCCAGGCTCCCACTCCAGGGAGAAAACAGAGGCCTTGATGGAGACTCCGGCGCTGGCCACTCTCCTACCTCAGGCCTCTGCTGCGATCTGCCTGCTCCGTCCCGCGGTCGAGGCCAGCTGCCCCTTGCCTGCCTCCTCCGGGGCCTCACACCTCTTTTCTCCTGCCTCCCATCTCTCTCTCTCTGTTGCCTCTTTCCTCTCCACCCATAACAGTCCTTGACAGCTTCCATCCGTGGCCTCTGCCTCCAACAGGTTGCACGCCCCATTCCCTCCCAGGCAAGCTCCTCCCCATCTTCCCTCTTGCCACCATCCTCACCACCTCCCTGTTGGTCTTCCAAGGTGCCACCAGGCTTCTAGGCTTGCCTGCCCACCTGCCCTCTCAGGGTTTTTTTTCCTTAGTTGGGGTCTCATTCTGTTGCCCAGGCTGGAGTGCACTGGCACTATCATGGCTCACTGCATCTTTGAGCTCCTGGGCTTAGGTGATCCTTCCGCTTCAGCCTCCCAAGTATCTGGGACTGCAGGTGCACACCATCACGCCTGGCTAATTAAAAAATTTTTTTTATAGAGACGAAGTCTTGAACTCCTGAACTAAAGTAATCCTCTTGCCTCAGCCCCTCCTAAAGTGTTCGGATTACGGGTGTGAGCCACTGTATCTGACCAGTGGCTTTCAATATCAACCACAGTTAAGTAGGAAAACTGCTGGGGACCCTGGACAGGAGCAGCCTCCACCTCTGGGAGCATTTGGGACACCCCAAGTTTCACACAGGACACAGGGATAAAGTTACCTGCCGAGGGCTTAATCGATTCACCTTGGCAGCTCAGCCTAACACTGAGGTATTGTGTCAATCTAACCCTTTTGCCTGGCCTGGATCTTGTCATTGTGGGGCCTCCCAGCCTGCTTCTTCCTTCTCAGACAACCCTCTCTTCCTCCTCTACCCACCTGCCAGCAGCCTCTCTCCTTCTCAGGCCTCGCTGTCCCTTCTGGATTTCTCCAGGCCCTCCAGGCAGCCGAAACCTCCCTGATCAGTTGTTCCAGGGGGTCCCAGCCAGTGGCAGGAGCGTGGCAGTATCTGAGACTGCTGATTGCCTCTTCCTCAAACGTGTTGCCTATGGGTTTCCCTAGCTCCCACATCTCTCCTGTTCTTCTTGCCCCCTCTCTAGCCACTTTGTCCCCTCCCCACCCTCTGTGTTTCCTCTTCCTTGACACACTAAGCCTCTGCCGGCTCCTCCTCCCTCTACGTCTCTCCTCTCTCGGCTGCCTCTTCCTGGGCCATCTCCCCACTGCCTGGCTGTGGCCTCCTTACTGTCTCCTGAGGGCCAGACCCTTTGTTAACACTGCTGGTGGCACATCAGGTTCCAAAACAAACTCTTCATCGTTTCTCCTTCCTGAGTGTCCCAGCTCCACGGCTTCTGTCATTCCGTCGGCAAGTATTCACTGAGAATCGACTAGGTGGCAGACTCTGCTCTGGGTGCTGTGGCACTGCTCATGCTGTGGACCGTGCCCATGCTCTGTCTAGCCTCTTCAGATCCCTCTTAGCTGTGTTTTTGTGCCCCCAACCCCTTTGATGTGTTTGGTTTCCCACCACTGGCACCTGTACTTGTTTTCTGGATGGTGCTTGGGCTCTGGGAGCTTCTTTTCCCACAGGTATGGACAGCCAGAAAGACATGGGTATTTATGTGTCCCTTCCCCAACCCCCTGTGCACCCCATGCCCCTTACCCAGTGCCTGCCTTGGTGCAAGAACATGACAGCCCAGCCTCCTTGCTTCCTGAGGGACGCCTCAAGGGGGCGTGACTTAAGCTGCCGAGCTCCCCTTGGGGTCAGGCTGAGGCAAGACCTGCAGACCTGGCCCGAGACCATGCCTCACTGGACTTCCTCCCTTTCCCATCCTGCTGCCCCCTCCCTTGCCAGTTTGTCTTGGGACCACTTTCTGAATAAATCACTTGGACCTACATTCTTGGCCCGGGGTCTGTTTCTCAGATTCCGACCCAAGTCGGTAGAGCACACAATATCCAAGGAGTTACCAGCTCCCTAACCTAACACCCTCTGAAACCTCATTCAGAGTCTCTCATCTGGGGCCATCAACCTGGGCAGGCCTTGTCATTCAGATGAATGCACTGAGCGTCCCCCAGACCCCAGAGTCCAGGCTCGTCCACTCTGGTCTCATTTTCCCTCCAGCCAGCCCTCAACCACGCATCTGATCAGGCCTTCACTCAAAACCCTCCCAGTCAACCCAACAAAAACACGGGCAAAGAGTTGAACCATACCTCCCCACTAGAACAACCCAAACTGAAGGAACAAAAACACAAAACCCAGTGACATGGAGTGCTGCAAGAAGGAGCAGCAACTGATGGGAAGGCAAAATGGCACAGCCTTTAAAATCGTTCGACAGTTTCTTACAAAGTAGAACCTACAGCTTGCCCATGATGTGGCCTCTCCACACTGGGTGTTTCCCTTGGAGAAACGACAGCTTACGTCCACCCAAACACCTCTGCATAGATGCCGATAGGGATTTCATCCATAAGTGCCCAAACGTGAAACAACCCAAGTATCCTTCAGCTGGTGAAGAGATGAAAACAAACAGACAAACTGTGGCATATTCATACAGCAGGACAGCTCTCAGCAGTGAAAGGAACAAACGCTGCACCAACAACATGGATGAATCTCAAATGTGTTATGACAAGTGGAAGAAGCCAGACCCCATGGCTACATGCCGCTTAATTCCATTCATATGACTTTTTGGAAAAGGCAAAAGTGTAGGGAGAGACAGATCCGCAGGTGCCAGGGGCTGGGGGGAACATGAGGGATTTTTCGGGGACAATGGGAAAGTTTTACATCTTGACTGTGGCCCACCACAATGTTATGCAAGTACATATATTTGACAAAATTATGTACTAAAAAGAGAGAATGTCACTGTATATAACTGATACTCCAATAAGCCTAACTTTTAAAAAGCCCTCTCTGCTGGTACCAATTGCTTCAACCACTTTGGAAAACTTTGGCAATACCTGTGAAAGCTGCATATATGCCCTCCCCGTGACCCGGCATTTCTACTCCTAGGAATGTACCCAACAGAAATGAGTCATAGGGCCACCTGAAGACACGCACAGGATGCTCACAGCAGCTTTATTTGTCTTAGCAAAAAACTAGAAGCAACCCATTGTCCATCAGCGACAGGCCCTAGAAGGACACAGGGATTAGGTTACCCACGAGAGGTAGCTGGTTTAATCAGAGCCTGTTCAACCTCACACAGGCAATTGTCCGACGATAATCCCTCATTTCCACCCTATCTGCTCACTGATTGTCACCTCCTTAATTGCTGTGTCCCTGGCCCTTCCTGTCAGGGCACCAACACATGGATAAAGAGATCAACTGGGGTGTATTCATGAGGAGTGCTACATAGCAATGAGAAAGAACTAATTACATCTACATATGGCCACCTGGGTGAATCTCATAGACGTATGTTTCAGGAAGGAAGTTGGATGCAGGAAGCACAAACTAATTCTATTCATTGAGGTTTAAGAACAAGCAAAATCAATCTTGTCAGAACAGTAAATCCTTCTGTGGGGGGTGGTCTTAACTGGAAAGGGGTTCAAGGGAAGATTCTAGAGGAATGAAATGATTTTATAGCTTGGTCTGGGTGGTTGTTACATGGACATATGCATCATTAAAAATTTACTGAGCCCCACACTTAAGATTTGTGCGCTATACTGCATACATACTAGGTATGTTAATACAAACCCATGAGAGGCTGAGGCAGGAGGCTTGCTTGAGCCCCGGAGTTGGAGACTGCAGTGAGCTGTGGTGACACCACTGCACTCCACCTGGGTGACAGAGGGAGGCCCTGTCTCTAAAAAATAAGTAAACAATTAAAAAATACAAAATAAAAAAAAAAATTCAGCTTTACTGACCACTGCGAGAGCCAGAGGCGACAGAAGATGAGAAATACATGATCCCAGCCAGGAGGTAAGATGACACTGGTGCCCGTGTGGGTACCATCATCGTGGAGGGGAAGGTCACGGGGATTAGGTTACTCATGAGAGGCAGCCAGTTTAATTAGGTCCCATTAACCTCACACACGCAATTGTTCCCCGATAATCCCCCTACCTCCGCTCCATCTGCTCACTGATTGTCACCTCCTTAACTGCTCAGCATTAGGGCTCTTCCTCTTAGAGGCTCATATCTCATCTTGATAATAATCAGTTCTCACTAGCCCTGCCCCTCCCTCTCCTTCCTTTCTTTCCATTTTTCAGGGGGCTTTCCAGCCAGCGGGGCTCTGTCCCTCCTGACCAGTGGCTCCCAGGAAGCTCTTCCAAACTTCCCAGTGGCCATGCCCACAGGGTGCCATTGCTTCTTCATGCCCCGCCAGCCCACGGTGTCCATGCCCATTTTCTGGAAATGCCATCCTCCCTTGCTTCCCAGCCCAGTACCAGTGTTCCAGCTCAGCCCCAGGCCTCTCCTCCTTGACAATTCCTTGGGCTCCTGGATGGTCCTCCCCCCGCAGCATGGTGCTCTGGGTTAGGCTTTGGTCTCTGACCAGTACAGCAGGCCACCACAGTGGCTTCCAGCCATGACTTCCAACCATGGCGGGCACTTCTCAGCCTCCACCCTACTTGGGATGCAAGCTAATGGCCCAGGCCTTCCACTCATCTCCTCCGTCCCAGGGCAGTTGCCCCTCCAGCTCCTCCAGCTCCTTTTTTGGAGCCCGTCGCCTTGGTGACACTCTCATGGCTCCATCACATTCTTGCTGGGCCTCTCAACCCTCTGGTGCAGAGAACTCCCACATCCAGATCCCTTCCGTTCCTCCGCACGGCGGCCTTCAGAGCTAGATCCTGGACTGCTCTCCCTTTTGGGGTTTCTCTACCTTCCCCTGATGCTCTCTAGCAAAGACCCCCCAAAGCCTCCCTGTGGCCAAGCTCCTTCTCTGACCTCTCTGGATGCAGCCTACTGGCCACCAGCCTATCCTCTGGAAGCCCTCCTCCCTGGGCGCCCAGGCTCCTCTTCCCCACATCTGTCCTCTGGCCCTACCTCTTGAACTTCCCTATAAAGGGGGTCCTATGAATGCTGGCTCGTATAGGCCTCCGCCTGGACTCTATCCTGCAGTGTTACCCTTCCCTGAAGCTTAGACTACCTCCTGGACCCAGTGACCTCCAGTGTACATGGCATGCCAAATCGAGGTCCTTTTCTGCTTGGGGCCCGCCCTTCTGCCTCCAGCCTAAGCCTTCCCACCAGGCCCCAGATCCACCCCATTTATTCACCTCGGGACCTCACACCAACAGGTCTGACTCTGCCACCTCCTTGCCACGGGCAAGTTCCTCAACTTCTTTGTGTCTGTTTCTTTGTGTGTAAGTGACATAGATGAGGCAGTATCTACCTCACAGGAGAGCTGTAAGTATGAATGAATGAATACAAGCCACGCTCTTAGAACCCCGTCTGGCACACTGTCAATGCTCATATGCATTTGCTAGATGAAAGTTTCTCCAGAGGAACTCCGATCTTCCTCTTGCCAACCTGATCCTTTCGCAGCATCCCTTCCCACTGCCCTCCAGCCCCTTCTGAACACCAGAAGCCCAGGGGTCTCGCCTGGCCTTGCCTTACTCACTCTCCTCCTCCTCTCCCGCTGCTCCTCCCCAGTGTGCGCCCCATCATCACCTCTCAACCATTCTACCTCCTCAATCTCTCTTCATCTCCACCCCCTCCCTGGCCCACGGGCCTCTGAAATTGCTCTTGTTAAGCTCATCAATGTTCCACTAATTGCCAAATCAAAAGAAATTTTCAGCCTTCATCGGTTTGGATTTTCTGCTACATTTGGTCCTGCTGATCTCGCTCTCCTAGAAACGCTTCACTAGCCCAGTTTCCATGACAACCTGCTCTCCGGCGCTGCTCACGTGGCTATGTAGCTCTGACATTTCTTTCTGTCTGCTGCTTGTGTAGGTGCCCCGGGCTCTGCCAGCCCCTGAAACGATGAGTTGGAGGTCCTTAGGTTCTGGCGGGGCTGCCTCTACCGCTCAGTCTCCCCCAGCCATGCTGTCAATACAGTGCCCACCCCAACTCCATCTCCAGCTGAGATGTCCACCTGAGGACCAGACTGCTAGACTTGATTTCCCTGCTGGTCATCTCACCCAGGTGGCAACTCTGGACTGTGACCATCACCTCTTCCTAGCCCACTTGCTTCTCCAAGTCCAAATGAGCTCTCCATGAGACAAAAATCTGCCCCTGGTTCTGGCCTGCTCAGAAGGCTTCCCTGGTTTCTACTGCCTGCAAGTACAAGATGATGAGCATCTTTTTGTGTGTTAATTTGCCACCTGTTTATCTTCTTTGGTGATGTGTTTGTTCAAATCTTTTGCTAATTTCTTATTGGGTTGTTTACTTTTTTATTATTGAGTTTGAGACTTCTTTAGATATTCTGGGTACAAGTTCTTTTCTTGATAGAAATACGATTTACAAATATTTTCTCCCAGTCTGTGGTTGGCCTTTTCATTCTCTCTGTAGTGTCTTTCAGATAACTCATGTTTTTAGACGAGATTGGACACATTCAGGGTGGTACGGTCATAGACTCAAATAGCCTATGTTTTTAATTTTGGTGAAGTTCAACTGTCAATTTGTTTCTTTACAGATCATGACTTCATTATTTTTTTTGGTACTGTATATAAGAAATCTTTGCTTAACCCAAGATCATGAAGGTTATTTTCTCACCTGTTTTATTCTAGAAGTTTTATAGTTTTAGGTTTTACTCTTTTTATTTTTGACTTATTTTTATGCCCAAGTTAGAGTTGGGCTATTGGTATTGGTATTGCTAATATCATAATCTATTGAAAAGGCAAAGCTTGAAGACCCTCAGTGGCTCCTCATTGCCCTTGGGATAAAATCCTTAGCTCCCTAGCATGGCTCGAAGGGCCTGCAGGAACTTCCTGCTCGATTTCCCACGTGTTTCCTTTCTGGCACCTCCCAGCACCCTTGTGCTTTGGATGCACAGACCCAGTGGACTCTTTGAGCTCAGTGCCCAAGATGGTTCCTTCCTGGAGCTTTGAGACAGACTGGATCAATGACCAGGCAAGACTCCATTCCCCCTGTCCTCAAGATAGAAAGGTTTGGAATCTGAGGCTACATCTAAGACCCCACCTGGGCACCCTCCAGGGCTCTCGGCCATTTATTTCCCTCTCCTCCATCAGAGCTAAACTTGTCCTGAGCCCCTTGCCCTTGGGTTCAGGATCCCAGCACACTTTCTCCCAGTCTTTTTTTGAATGTTCTTTTTTGTTGTCACAGCCGAGATTATATCCTGCATACGATTTGCACCTAGGTTTCTCAGTTGCTGCTCCACTTTTTTTTTTTTTGATTTGGCGTCTCACTCTGTCACCCAGACTGGAGTGCAGTGGCCGCGCCCGGCCCCCGCAGCCTCCACCTGCTGGGCTCCGGCGATCCTTCCGCCTCAGCCTTCCGAGTAGCTGGAACTACAGGCGCGCGCTACCATGCCTGGCTAAATTTTTGATTTATTGTAGAGATGAGGTCTTGTCAAGTTGCCCAGGCGGGTCTCGAACCCGCGGGCTCAGGCAATCCACTCAACTCAGCCTCCCAAAGCGCGGGATTACAGGCTGAGCCACCGAACCCAGCTACTGCTCCACTTTTTATATCATAAGAATTTTCCAGAGCTTTTTGTAAAAATACGATTAGTGGATGAATAATAGTCCATTGTAGTGGACATAAAATAATTTGCTTAACATTTTCCCACTACTTGGTTATTTTGGTTGTTTCCATTTTGTATTTAAATGAGGCCATACTACATCTCTTTGTACATAAATCTTTGTCAATTTGAGATTATTTCCTTCTTATGGAGCGCCATAAGTGTAATTGCTGGGTCAAAGGCTGTAGTAATTTACATTCCCATCAGCGTTATTGTCTGTTTCATCACACCCTAGTCAGCATGGGGGATTCTCATTAAAATTTTTTTCTTCACTCTGTGACGGGCAAAAGTGTTATCTCACTGTTGTTTTAATTTACTTTTTAAAAAATAATTAGATATCGGAAAATAGGTTCAACCTATGAGCCATAAAAAATTAATCTTCTGTTAATTGAGTGTTCCTATCCTTCACATTTATCCAGCAGTGATTTGAATTTTTAAAACTCAATTTGTATGGATTCTTAAACACCAAGGATATTAACCCTCTTTGTGACATCCTCAAAGTTGTTTTCAATTTTCATATAGTTAAATCTAAAATTTTAAATCTAACTTTCTCCTTCCTTTGTGATTGCTTCTCTTGCTTTTAGCTTTGAGTTTTGGATGAATGTTCACATCTACTGTATTCAAGTGTGCTTTTTAATTTAAATCTTTAATCCATCTGAACTTGATGCTGATGTATGACATGAAGTGAAGAATGGGTGGATTTGCTTTTGCAAACAGCTTAGCAATTGTTCCAGTGCCTTTTATGGACTAATCCCTTCTTTCCTCACTGCTTCAGGGTGGCCCTCTTTAACTGTGTGGAGGCCGGTGGTATTCTTCTCTTAAACTGTGTGTAGGTTCAATATCCTCCACCTCACTGTCTGCCCCGTGGCCCGAGCTTCCTGGGTGCACTGTTCTCGGCCCCCAAAGGATCACATGGAGTCCCTGTCTTGGCTTTTGAGTGCCTGGGTGAGCTTTTGTGGGTCTATAGCACAAACAATAGTGTGAAGGCTACTGTCCACAGGGGAGACTACAGAAATGGAAGCCACAGCTTTTCAGGGCAAGAGCTGGGATTGGAGAAAGGAAAGGCTCTGGATTCCACAACGCTTGGAGTATTTGGGGTCAAAGCTGAAGGGAGAGGTGGGGTTTATGCAGAAACCGAGCAGACAATCCACAGTGATGTCAGAGCTTGAGCTCCTTGAAGGGGGTCAGGGTTCAACTGTGGGTGGAAGAAGGGAAACCCAAGGGATTTCACAAGAGCTTTAGCACTGCCCAGATCCCCCAGAACAGGATCATGCCCAAGTCCCTGAGCTGGGGGGCCCAGACAAGTCTCCTGGTGGTCACATCCAAGAGAGCAAATGCAGCAGAATGCCCCAGGGCAGCTTTGTGGAGCCCAGCGAGCCCCCGAGAGTGTCCGGGGCCCCATCAGGGACCAGATGGGGTTGAATGAGCTGGTAGGCCCAGGGACACTGGAGAAAGTGAGGAGGATGTGGAATTTAGGGAGACGGTGGCTGTGGTTGCCACTATGAGAAGATGGGACTGGAAGAGGCCAGATCCTGCCTGGCAGAGCAGAGCACCTATTTCTTCTGTCTGTAGCAACGTGGCATTCACTTCCATCACACGCAAGTCACCGCCCCCTGAGTCTTGGGGCCTGGACCTGACCTTGCCACTTGTCTCACTGACATGGTTTGGGGTGATGTTTTGCGAGCCAGGAAGGCTAGTCAAACCTCCCGCTCAAGGCAGCCTCTGGGGATGTCCTCTCCTGGGGACCTGCAAACTCTGCTCTCATCGTTCAGAACTTTGACATCTGTGTGTGGACTGGATCCCCCACAGCCAAGATGTGAGCTCCAACAGCGATCACCCCAGGATGTAGCGGGGCTGGGATGCTGGAGTCAGAGGCAAGGGAGCAGAGCTTGAGTCCGCTGCCTGCCACGAATGCACCCTGAGGCCTTCCTTAGCCGACGCCCCATGCCAGGGTGCACCATCCTTCTCTGCTTCTCCGTGAGATCCCTGCCTGCCACATGGGGCTTGTGATGTCCACATGAAACATGGCTATGGCTCGGCTGTGTACACCGTGATGGCCTGTGCCCACGCTGGGTGGGTGGCCCTAGTTTGATAGACGCCCTTCCCCATGCCACGACCAGGATGTCTACCACATGGCTTCCCTTCCACTCCTCCTAACCCGGCCCCCCCGCCTTGCACAATTTAGCACACACACAGCACTCATCTGTTCATTCTGCTGATCACAGACTCTTTCTGGCTAAAAATTCTTGACCTCCCATTTCAGACCTTTTATTTCAAACCAGAAAATATTTACTCAACAGCCCCCATTTGGCTGCTCCAGGCTGGAGATGATTCCAAAATGAATGAGACAAGGTCCTGGCCCGGGGTGGGAGGACATTTCTGTCAGAGGGAGACACATTAGGCCACTAAGCTCACATATGAATTCCCTGAAAGAAACCTGGCCCACATAACTGGGTGAAAGTCCAGTCAATTCTGTCGGGAGGTCAGATGTGTGACCTCAGACCCTTGGAGGCTCATTTAGCTAATTGCCCTGCTCTGTCATAGCCTATCCCACAGGCACCCTCCTCTGGAAAATTAGCATGCAAATATTGCTCTTTTATTACAACCTCAACCAAATAAAATACTCTGTCCCTTTATCGAGCCTCCTGCCTTTACAGGTAAGACCCTGACTCCCCTTGCTCCTGGCCCCACCTCTCCTCAGCCGACAGAAAACTGGCAAAGGGCCTCAAAGGCCAAGTCCAGGGTCGCCAATCAACCTGCGCCTCCCCGACCTCTTGCCACAGCCACTCTATCTTCTAGGAACCTCTCTCCTCCCTGGGCCCTGGGGAATCCCCCTCCTGCTTTCCCTTCTGGTCCCTCCTTCTCAGCATCCTTCCCATACCCAACTCCCAAAATGCCGGCACTCACCTGGGCTCAGCCTCTGTCCTCTACTCACTCCCCTGTACACTGTTCCTTACTATCACCCATCTCTGAGCTGCTTCAGCACCTCTTCCATTCCCCATCCTGAGCCCAAAGTCCATCTCCAGCCTGAATTCACCCCTGGGCTCCAGAACCCACGAGTCCCAAAGGCCCCTCATACTCCACATACTCAACAGACAAATCTTCTCATGTCCAAAGCCTAGTCTTTCACCAGAGTCCCACGTCTCACGGAGAGATGCTGCCAGCCAGCAGACCCAGGTGCTGCCCAGAGTCTTTCTCCATAGCTCACTGGCATTCACCAGCCCCTATCCACTGTCCAGCCTCCAGTCTTGGAGACTTAGCCTCCCAATGGCTCCTGAGCCCTTCCAGTTGTTTTCAGTGCCACTGCCAATGTCTCAGTCCAAGCTGCACCCAGTTCTGGTCCGGATGACAGATGGGAAGCTGCCCTCTGGTAGGTCTCTCGGCAGCCCCTCCTGTACCCCTCCCATCTGTTTCTCACTGGAAACCAGAGCCATACTTTCAACAGACAAATCGGAACAACATGACCATGTTTCCAGATCTCCAAAGGCTCCCCACCATTCTTGGGCTAAAGCCCCCAACGTTCCCAGCTGGTTGACCTTTCCAGCTGGATCTCTCATCCTGCTTCTTCCTCATCCACTGGGTCTAGCCTAACCGGCCTCCTTCCCCTCCCCAGAACATGCCCTGTCCTTCCCACTGCCAGGCCTTTGCCTACATGCTCCCTTTGCCTGGAAGGTTCTGATTCCTCCCAGCTTGGCTGACACCTTCTAGTCTTTCAACCCTTTCTGGGATTTCCCTCTCTATTCTTAGAACCATACACCTTTCCTGCATGATTACCAGTGTTCATAATTATCCATTAATTCAGTTAGAGATTAGAGGTTCTTGTCTGCATCCCTGTTTAGACTACAGGCTCCATGTGGGCAGGGATGTGTCTGTCTTGTTCATATAGGCTACAGCATATAGGAGGTGCTCAAAAATGTTTATTGAATTGAATTGAAAACTTTCTCTTGACTCCAAACCTTCTCTCTAGTTCCCAGACAATCCTCCAAACTTTTCTAATTATCTCAACTTAATTATCTAAACTTCGGTAAAAGGGCCGTCTTCACTGACTATCTATCATCCTCAGGCACTGCAGTCGGGGTTCTGCTCCATCACACCCCTGAAACTGCTCTTGCTGAGGTCTCCGATAACCTCCTAATTACCAACTTCAGTGGGTGTTTTTCCATCCTTGTCTTATTGGAATTCTCTGCAGGGTTTGATATTGTTGATCACTCTCGCCTTCTTGAAATGCTAGGCTCTCTTGGTTTCCATGACAACACCCTTTCCTTGTTTTTAACCCATCTCTATGACGACTTTTTCTTCCCGGTCTCATTAATCAGAGCCTCTGATTCAACCACCCTTGAAATGCTAGGGTCCTGAAGATTCAGAATTGTAAAGATGTCAATTCTCTCCAAATTAATGTACAAATTCAACGCCTTCCTAATCAAAATCCCACCAGGATTTTTTCATGGATTCTAAAAAATTTAAGCTGATTCTAAAAGTCATATGGTAGAGGAAATGGGTAAGAATAGCCAAAATAATTTTGAGAAAGAAAAACAGGTGGTGGAACACAGTAGGAGGACAAGTATTGGATTTGACCTACTAGGTCACAAACGACAAAGCAACAAAATGATTACACAGCATGGCAATGGCACAGAGATAGACACACTGACCTATGGAACTGAGGAGCTTAGGACCTAACCCGCATCTGCAGGCAACTTGTCATATATTAGAAAGGGCATTTCAAGCAATGGGCATTGGTCACTAGGAGCTCGAGAATCTCTGTTCCTTAGCTCTGAGGTTCTTTGAAGAAGGCCCACCAGGCATCCTCTCTCCCACTGAACCTTTTTTCCAAAAAATTTTCTGCCCACCCCTCCTCCCACCTTCAAAACTTGCCTGATGCAGTTACCATTTCCTTAAGACCTAGGTCTTATTTTTCCTGTTTTTTTTCTTCTTCTTGGTTTTTCTATTATAAAAGTGATACTTGAAATCTTGTATGATAAGTATATTGCATTCACTATTTATTCTTGTTTCTCTTGTATTTTTGAAGTATATTATTATAAAAGCAGTCATATCCAAACATGGTAGAAAATTTGGAGAGTAATTGTGGCATGAAGAACTAACAAATCTTGATAAGAATTCCAGCATTCACTTTCAAGTTCTGTGAAAATACATCTGAAAGCACATCTCTTCTTAGTCTTTTTAAGACATTTGTTTACAATAAATGCTTATATATAATGTTGCAGCATCTTTTTACATTGATTATATGCTAAACATTTTTCCATGTTGGTCAACATTCTTTGTAATTATTATGTTTAATGCCTGCCTAATAATCCATTTAATGAACAGAACATAATTTGGTTCCATTCCCCTGGAGCTGGATACTTGATAGCTTCCTTTTTTTTTTCTCTTCCTTTTTTCTTTTTTCACTACTATAACTAAAGCCACCATAAGTCGGGTTTGGTGGCTCAGTCTGTAATCCCACACTTTGGGAGGCTGAGGTGAGTGGATTGCCTGAGCCCGCGGGTTCGACACCCACCTGGACAACTTGGCGAGACCTCATCTCTACAATAAATCAAAAAGTTAGCCTGGTGTGGTAGCACGCGCCTGTAGTTCCAGCTACTTGGAAGGCTGAGGCAGAAGGATGGCCAGAGCCCAGCAGGTCGAGGCTGCAGTGGCCGCCCGGCCACCGCACTCCAGTCTGGGTGACAGAGTGAGACTCCAACTCAAAAAAAAAAAGCCACCATACACATCTTTCTGCACAGATTTTTGGGCATTGCTTCAGGTCATTTTCTTGGGATGAACTTCCTGCAAGTTGAATCCCCGAGTCAAACAGTATGAACCTTTTTGAGGTTCCTCACACGTTTTAAGCAAATTGCCTTATAGAAAGGTTTTTCCACTTCTCAGCCTCACCAGCTGTGCATGAGAGGTCCCAGGCCACCAGAGCTGAACCAGCACTGTGTGCTCTTATTTTGTAAAGTACTCATTTGATGGGCCAGAAGTAGTATTCCTGCATTCGAATTTACATTTATTTTATTATAAGTTCAACATTTAAAACTGAATTTTCCTTTTGAACTTCATCTTGCATAAATGAACTCTTACCGCCTTTTATTGCCCCCAACATTTCGTTATGAAAATTCTTATTGCCTCTGTGAATGTTTTATTTCTGAAAATTTTCAACACACAGAAGCTTTACATTTCCTATAGTCAATTATATTTGTATTTTCCACAATTGCTGGGAATGCTACAATGGCCTCCTCAACCACAGTTTGGATAATGAGTCATTTCAATTTTTCTGGTTATTACTGTCTCTTTTTCTGCATTTAAATCACCTGACACTGATTTCAGTGATTGGTATAAAGAGAGACAAAATTGTTTTTGTTTCTTAAATAGATACTTTTCCATTCCCACTGACAGATCACTTTATTCCCTGTTAATGTGGGGTGTGTCTGCTTTCAAAAGTCACAGTGTTAGATATTCTAGGGACCTGCTTCGTGCCTTCCTATTCTGTTCCATTGAGATGTTCTTCTTTGTGTTGCAAAAAAGTTGTTATTTTGTTTTATATTACTGCCATGTCTGTTAGGGTCAAACCCCTTGAAATCTCTATTTCAAATCAGATCAGTTGCCCGAGTGTACAACTCCCACTTCTAGCTTCCATTTGGTGTGTTCCTTGGGTTTCCCACAGCATGATTCTTTCCCACAGTACACATTTCCAGCCATACTTCTCCCTGGAAGCCATGTTGTATCACTGTGCTCCATAGGGGCAGGGCCCTGGCGGGCACAGCCCACAAATCTGGAGGCAGGAGGCAGGGTCAGGAGATGTGGGTGTGAGCCCTAGCCCTGCCAGCCACATAGCGTTGGGCTGTCCTCACACTATCTGGTCTCTGGAACATCTCGGTTTCCTCTTCTGTAAAGTGGGGTTGTGAAGACAATGTGAGGTGGACGATGTCGACACAGCCTTACTCTTCACTCAGCAAATGTGTGCTTGAGCCAGGGATACAGGAGTGGGCAGGGCAGAACTGGATTATGAAGCAGTGGCCTTCAGGGAGCTCACAGTCTATTGCAGAGGAGTCCTCCAGAGCAGAAGAGAAGGTGACTACAAGGGCCGTGGAAGAAGAACAGAGCATGAGGGGCGCATGGACGGGGCCCTGATTGGATAGGGGGTTGGCGAGGGCCTCTCTCAGGAGATGTTTAAGCTGAGCCTAAAGGCTGAGAAGAGTGATAGGTGCTTTCTAGGTGTGAGGACTGTAGGAATGGAAGCTCGAAGAGAGGAAAGAACTTGGGGTACGTGGGCAACGAGAGGAGTCTACCTGTGGCTGGAGGACAAGGAGCAGGGGTACCCAAGGGTGTTGGAGAGGTGGAGAGGGGGGCATCTGAGGAGGACTGAGGAGACAGACAGGGCAGAGCCATGAGCCCAAGAAAGAGACCAGGTTTTGTTCTCAGGCTGATGGAAAGTCACCGAAAGCTGGTGATGTGAAGGAAAATGACACATAAGATCAATAAGAGTACCAAACTTTATCTGTACAAGGGCCACTTATGTATCTAACCCTGAATTGTACCCCACATCTTTAAAATTAAAAAAAGAAGCCTGCTTTACGTCTGTGTGGTAAGCAGATGGGTAGGGAGGAGGACAGTTGTGAGGTCTTCCAGTAAGGGGCTGGGAGATGGGAGGGGGCTGGACCCCTGAGGCAACAGTGGGGTGCAGAGGCCAGTCTGGGCAGGACTCTGGAGGCAGAACTGCCAGGACTTGCTGGAGTTGAATAAGACAGCTGAGCGTGTGGGAAGGGCCGAGGGTCACTGGTTTGGAAAACTGGGTTGAAGTTTGGGCCACTGACCAAGACGGAGAAGACCGTCAATGGGCGGTGGGTGGGAGACAGTTTTGAGAAGTCAGTTTTCTGCTTGACTGTGGCAAGTAGAGCTGTCATGTAATGCTCAGGTCTTGAGAGGGTGCTTGGGTCTTGAGAGGCAGGAATGGGGTGACACTGGGGTCATTAGTGATCACTCTGTATGAGAATACAGGCAAAGACGGAAAGGGTTCAGACATAGCTCCAAAGGAACTCAACTTGCGGAGGGTGGGTGGCAGAGACAAAGGAGGAACAGCCAATGAAGGAGAGGAGAGCTGAGAGTAGATGGTGTCATGACAATGGTGGTGGTATCAGGGATGCCAAGGACAGCTACTTGCAGGAGGGAGTCGTTGGCCATGTCAGACACTGCTACCAGGCTGAGTTAAGGACAGAAAAGCATTTGCTGGACTGGGCAGTGGGGGTTGTTGGGAAGAACGACCCAAGCTGAGCAAGGCCAGGCCAGTGAGCAGTGCTGTGTCAACCAGGAAGACCTGGGCTCGCATGGGACAAGGAGTCCTAGACCTCCTCCTGTGTCAAGCATGCATCCAGGTACCCAGCCTTGAAATCAGGCAGATAACACTTTCTTGCTCCCTGCCCTTCCATCCCCACCTGCCTGATAACTCCTTCCCTGTAATCTCACTCCCTCAGAGTTCTTGCAACATCTTCTTGGTAAAAAGAAACATTTTGGAACCTCCATTTCAGACACTGGATTTCAAGCGGGAAATAATTAATTCTGCCCCCACCCAGCTGGCTGCCTCTTGCTAGGTGCCGAAAGGTACGAAAATGCCGTAAGGTACGAAAAAGACTGGGGACCAGCCACGAGGCAGATGAAACCACTGCTAATGAGAGGTGGAATCGGTACCCAGAAGGCAGAGAAAAGGCCTGCTAAAGAACATGGAGATCAGGTTACTTGGTAAAATGTACATAATTTACTTTTGTCCCTTTCCATGAACATGTCTAATCCCTTCACCCCCACGCTTAATCCCACCGCTCCAGGGCCCCTCACTGCCTCTCCCTACTCCTCCAACCGGGCTTGCATAGCCTCCCCTTCCAATGCTCCCTGGCAGAATCGGGCCTCCTTGGACCTGCTGCCTCCCCCAGCTCCCTTCCTGCTCCCTCCTGCTTTCTCAGCCAGACTTGAGATCACTCCCCCACCCAGCGGGACTGCTGCCCCTTCCCCCGAAGTAGCTGCAGCAAGGGTCCCCAAGGCCAGGTCCAGGGACTGCCCGGGCCTCCCTGACCTCTGTGCACATGGCCCAGCCGTGGCCATCCATCCTTCTGCAAACTCTTCACCCTGGGCTTCTGGGTCTCCCTCTTTCCTTGCCCTCCCCCTTCTCGGGCTCCCCTTCTCCTGTCAAATGTCAATGCTCCTTGGGGCTCCAGTCCAGCCTTTTCTCTCACTGTGCACCTTTTCCCTCAATCTCATGGTCCCTGAAACTTTTCCTCCCTCCGGGAGGTTGATTCCCAAACTGATAGTCCAGCCTGGGCCACCTTTGAGCTCGAGCCCAGCAAACCCCACTTCCTGTTGTCCACTCTCAGTTCCAGCCCAGAGCCCTCCTCTGAGCTCCAGACCCTGAGGGAGAGCCATCTCAGACATCTCACAACACATCACAGATGAAACGCCTGGACTGATTTTCTTTTTCATGTGATTAGCACTTTAGCTTAGATTCCTAATCATTCTTCCCCAGATTTTATCCTTGACGGGTTTTCTGTTTTGGGGAATGGCACCACCACAATGGAGGCAGACGCTTGGCAGTCCCCCAAGAATCTCCTCCTTTACCTGCCACATCTCATGGGGAGGCCAGCTGATCTTGCCTCCTAACCGTCTCCATCATCACTCCAATGGCTCAGTCCGAGCCACCACCTCTCACCGGATCCACTGCAGTCACCCGCTAACCATCTGCCTAGGAACCCAACCCCCACAGAGTAGACATCTTTTTTATGCCCATATTGTACTTAAAACTGTTCAATGGCTCTTAGAGAAAGCTCAAACTTTGATTTCTTCAGCCTCCTTGTGAGAGGCCCGCCCCAACACGGTTTCTACCCAGTGGTCATTCCTGCTTGGTTCTTGCTAACAGAAACGACTCTCCATGTCCTTCAAGGGAGGTGGTCCCTCCCAGGTGGTGAATGACTGATCTATGTCAGTCATGGAGGGCTTGTGATTGGTTTAAGAGTGGGCGTTTGATGTAAATCTGACCAATGAAAGGTGTGGGTCTTCTGGGAACGGTTTCTGTAAGGGAGCTACAACCCTCACTTCCCTACTCCTTCCCTGCTTGCTTAGGTGATGTCTTGTTTTCACTGCCAACACCTGCGTCCTCAAGGTTACAAGACCACCAGCACCGGCCTGCTTCCTCAAGGCCACGTCTGCAGGCTGCGTGACCACCAGCACCAACCTGCTTCCTCAAGGCCACATCTTGGGACTACATGACCACCAGCACCTGCTTCCTCAGGACTACGTGCACTATGTGACCACCAGACCCCAGCTAAGGGGTCTAAGACGGACACGCCAAAAGAACAAGCTGCTGGTTCTTCTTAAGGGCCAGTCTTCCTTTCCTTTCCTTCTAATAAATTTTCTTTTCTTTACCTAACCACCCGGCTCATTCTCTTTTTTCTGCACTTGCCTTACAGTTTCTTTTCTTTTCTTTTTTTTAAAGTTGGAGTCTTACTCTGTTGCCCAGACTGGAGTGCAGTGGCATGCTCCTGGCCACCACAGCCTCGATCTGCTGGGCTTGGGCGATCCTCCTGCCTTAGCCTTCCAAGTAGCCGAAACTACAGGTGCACGCTACCATGCCCAGCTAATTTTTGATTTATTGTAGAGACGAGGTCTCACCAAGTTGCCTGGGTGGGTCTCGAACCCGCGGGCTCAGGCAATCCACTCACCTCGGCCTCCCAAAGTGCTGGGATGACAGGCTGAGCCGCTGAGTCTGGCCGCCTTACAGTTTCTTAGCCCTTAAAGAGAAGTATGAGCAGGAACCACCTTCTTTCATTCAGCTCTGAACTTGGTACGGTGAATACAATCCCTGGAGTGACCACAGGGACAGGAGCCCATAGGCTGAGGATAGGAGAACTGAAAGATGGACAGAAACTTAAAGACTCAGAACTCCCTCCCTTGGGACTTCTTGTTGTGTGTGACAATACTTCGTTGCTTAAACATTTTTGAGTTAGATTTTCTGTCATGTGGGCCAAAATCACGCTTACTGAAAAGTGCCTCAGCCATAGTGGCTTTCTGTCTTCTGGAATGCACTGCCCTCTGACCACAGAGCTTTGCAGCTATGGTTCCTTACGTGCTCTTCTCATTCTCAGTTAACTCTCTTCTGAGTGAATGTTACCTCTTTGATCAGGGAAGTTTCTCCAAGGCACCTATCAGAGTTTTTAATGACAGATTTCCTTATTGACTTGCTTAACACCTGGCTCCCCCACTGGACAGACAGTTCCATGCAGGCAGGGCCCAGGGCACTGCTGTGGACCCTCTCACTGCGTCTGCCACAGAACTCAGAACAAATTCCCAATTCCTAGACGCCATCAGTGGAAGGGAAGGGGAGAGAAATGGCACACTGAGCTGAAACTACTGTAATGAAAGAACTTCTCTCAGCCTTCTCTCAGAGGCTCCAAGGACAAGCAACATTTGGAAGTCATCACATTCTGAGGCCTAAAGGGGTGAGTGGAGGGTGTGAGAACGCGGAGAGAAAGCTGTGGCTTTAAGAGACCCTAAGTAAAGGAACACAGCCACTGCCCACCCACAGCCATGGGAAGGCAGCCAGGGGAGCTCACTCTCCTCAGCACCTCCAATCTACCACTGGCTCCCCCGCTGGTCAAACTCAACTACACATGCTTCTCAACTTGTGATGGGGTTACATCCAGAGAAACCCATTTTAAGTGAAAGACACACGTTGAAAATGCATTCACTACCCCAATAAGCCCATTACAAAGTAAAAAAAAAAAATTCCTAAGTTGAACCATTGTAAGTCAGGAAACTGTAGAAGCCATGGGTAAGGAGCCTGGCTGGTGTGAAGTTGGTACCCAGCACAGGACGGGATGGGAGAGGACAGAGAAGGGCTCTGAAGGGGACACCTGGGACAGTCACCAAATGATCCCTAGCTACTCAGTTCAGTGCAGGTTTTTCTCTTATCAATTTCAACCCTCCTGCAGAATTTGACAGTGTAGTAGCCTAAACTCCAACTCCTTCAGGACAGGAAAGGGTATCATGAGGGCGTCTTCACATATCACCCTCCTTCCTTGAGCCATCGCCAATCATTTCCACTCGTTTTCTTTCACCTGGACTCAGAGGATGGATCCCGGTTCACTTATACATCTTTCTTCCTGTCATTCTCTTCCTCTCTGCTGGTGTTCTCTTTCAAGGAAAATTCTAGGGTTTCTCCTGTTTTACAAATCCTCCCTCCATCATCCCTTTTCCTGCTACCCTCCAACTCCTCCCCTCATCATCCAACCTTCTCGGAGGGTTCTGCTGCTCCTCCACCCAGCTAGAACCCCATTGCCCTGGTTACCCCTTGGTTCCCCAAAACAGTTCCTGCCAAGGTCTGTAATAGTCCCCTGATCACTAGAGCCAAAGGACTTTGTTGGCCTCTTATTTTTATGAGATTCAGGGCATCTAGCTGTGTTGATTACTTTCTCCTCGAAACTCTTCCCTACCTTGGTTGCCATGACAACCCCCTCTCCTTGTTGTTTGTCTCATCTCTCAGGCCCTTCCTTTTCTCTCTCCTTTGTCACTGCCCACACCCTAGTCAGCCCCTCAAATGTCTGTGACTCACGATTCTGCCCTGGGCCCTCTTCCATTCTCTGTCTACACTCTCTCCCTGGTGATTGTGCTCATTCCTGGGGGCCGTTAACCTCTGTCCCTGGGTTGGCGAATGTCCCAGACTCTGGAGTCCTGCGGTCTGTCGGGCTCCTCCCAACTGTGCCCCAGAGCTCTGAGCCCTACTTCTCTGAAACTGAGCCCATTGTTGCCCCGCTTAAACTGGCTACCATGCCATGTCCCCCCTCCCACCATCTGCTGAGGGTCCCATCCACATGGGAGTCATCCTTGGTTCTACCCTCAGTCTCACCCCAACAGTCAACAACCACGAGGCATTTGACTTTATTTTCTAAGTTGGCTCTCCCTACCTAGAGACTGCCACCCTCCAGATGCAGTCCTCACTGACCACCACAATGATCCC
This sequence comes from Carlito syrichta, assembly GCF_000164805.1. Lineage (NCBI taxonomy): Eukaryota > Metazoa > Chordata > Mammalia > Primates > Tarsiidae > Carlito > Carlito syrichta. The sequence continues at coordinate 234,903 of NW_007258385.1, read as the reverse complement.
AAATCCCAAATCTGAACATGTCACTCTCATGTCAAACCTTTCAGTAGTGCCCACTGACTGAAGGGAGTGTCTAAACCCTTCACATGGTGGCATCCAAGGCCCTGCAGGGTCTGGTCTCTCTCCACTTCTTAGGTCTTACTCCTTCCCTTTCCCTCCTTCTTTTCACCAAATGCCCTCAAGTTCACTCTACTGCTTCTCATTTCCAGGACTTTGCTTGTACTGCCTTCTTTTTTTTTTTGAGTTGGAGTCTCACGCTGTCGCCCAGACTGGAGTGCAGTGGCTGCTCCCGGCCACCGCAGCCTCGACCTGCTGGGCTCCGGCGATCCTTCTGCCTCAGCCATCCGAGTAGCCGGAATTACAGGCATGCACTACCACGCCTGGCTGATTTTTTGCTTGAAATATCTTTCCAAGCTGTGCACGGTGGCTCACGCCTGTAATCCCAGCACTTTGGGAGGTTGAAGTGAGAGGATTGCCTGAGCTCAGGGGTTTGAGACCAGCCTGGGCAACTTGGTGAGACCCTTGTCTCGACAACAAATAAATAAATAAATAAAATTAGCTGAGCGTGGTGGCGCACACCTGTAGCTCCAGTTACTTGGAAGGCTGAGGCAGAAGGATTGCCTAAGCCCAGTAGGTCAAAGCTGCATTAGCATGCCACTGTACTCCAGCCTGTGTGACAGCGAGTCTTTGACTCAAAAAAAAAAAAAAAAAAGAAATATCCTTCCTGTCCCTTCTATCCTGATCATTCCTGCTTATTTTTAACAAATCAGAGCAATGGTCACCTCTTCTGAAAGTTCTATGCCCATCTATGCTCACTATTGCATTTGTCACACTATTGTATGATGGTCCCCTAAGTGCTGGGTAGGGAGATCATATTTTATAATGATTTGATGTGCCTCCCCTTCACAACTCCTTGCCCATCACTGTTCTGGTGCACAACAAACTACCCCGAATCTTGGTGGCTTAAAAACACAATGTATTATTTCTCATAGATCTGGGGGTGGACAGAGCTCTGCTACGTGGTTCTTGCTTAAAGTCCCTCATGGAGCTGCAGTTGGATGGCAGCTGGGGCTGCAATTGTCTGAAGGCTCATTCACAGACAGCCAGCTGGGGCTCACTGAGACTGTTGAGTGGGGTGCCATGTGTGGATTCAGTACATGGGCTGGACACCTCACAGCATGGCAGCTGGGTTGCAAGAGGAGTGTTCTAAGGCCAAGTATGTCAAAAGCCCTGAGCAGAAGCTGCAGGCTTCGTATGACCTAGACTCACAAATCCCAGAATGTCCCTTCTGCTACATTCTACTAGCCAAGAAAGTCGCGAAGGCCAGCCTAGATTCACGGGAGGGGAATTATACTCCCTCCAGATGCCAGGAGTAGTATATATCTATGTGGAGGGCCGGGATTAGTGGTGGTCATCTCTGGAGACTAGCTAGCGCATTCACTCTCCTAATGCAGTCAAAGCTTCAGAGGAGGATTTGGGCTGCTCCCGCATGAATGTGGTGAGAAAGACAGCCAACAGTTTCAAACAGTCTTTTGAAACCTACAGTAGAGACAGGGTATTTGGTTGCAGTAGCTGGGCTTCTGTAAAAATGAAAGTACTCGAGGGACTCAAGAGCTTGAAATTGGTGCCATGAGCAGTAAACAGGGAAGAACACAGAAACTGTTTTTCTTCCGGAAATATGTAGTAGGAGAGGAATGATAGGAGATGTAACGAACAGTAGATACTAGATCTCTCAAAAGAGATTCAGAGTACCTCAGAGCTTTCTGTTGCCTGTCTCTTTGGGTGTTGTCCCGGAGACCAAAAGCTCCCAGCAAAAGCTGGAGAGGCTGGGGACCCTGGGGGGAGAAGGGGTCTGTCGACGGGCCTGGGGCTGTCCTCCAGGGTCCTGTTCTCATAACATGGTGGTGATGGTGAGGGTGTTAAGAAGACAATGAATGGAGCTGGAGATGACTTGCGGTCAGGACAAGAACTCATCAGGGATGCCTTGACTCAGTGGATGGCAGTGGGTGGATGCTGGCAACCCTGGATCAGATGCCGTTTTGCCCGGGCACCAGGACTACCCACAGGAAGAAGGGAGGAGGAATAGGAAGCTGAGAAGCTGGACGTGGACCCGGAATCTACTTGAGATGTAGGAAAAGTCCAGATGTGACTGTGTTTACCTTGAGCTGACTGAGTTTGTGCTACTGAGCAGAACGGGGTGGTGGTGGTCAGAGTAGACTCGAGCAGTAAAGAAACAGCCTTTTAGCAAGGCTCTCTGTTGTAGCTATTTCTGGGCCAGCTCTGGGGGCCACCTTCAACCTTCCCTTCTCTCTCAGCACTCCTGCACAGTTGACACTATGCTCCCACTTACCCTTCCAAATCTCTTGGCTCCACCTTCTATTTGCACAGTTGCTAAGCCCAGGCCTGCATCATTTCCCACCTGGACAACTGTGGTGCCTCTTAGGTATTTTTCCCACCTAAGGCTGTTGGGGCCCACTTAGAACCCTCTCTTAATGGCAGCCAGAGGGATAGCAGGGCAAACCCATTGTTTTCTTTACCTAGAACAGTGCCAACCCTCCTAGGAAACCATTCTGCACTCCAACCTATCTGTTTTGAATGGAATTAACCTTCTTATTACATTACCCACCATATCAGCCATCACTGATTTGTCAGAGGTGAGCCCTCTCTTAGGCTGGGCCAATGGGAGCCTTTCTCCCAGATTTGGGAAGAGAGAGCGCATAGCTAACATTTATGGAGAACTGACTGTCAACTTTTTGCAGAATCATTTCCTTTGACCCTCACAGCACTCTTAGGTTGGTGCTATTATCATCCCTACTACCCAGATGAGGACACAAAGGACACAGAAATTAGACAAAACAGTGAGTATGTAAGTTGCACTGACGTGAGTGTGGCCTCTTTACACAAGCTCCTGTGTTCCACCTCAGTCTCCCTGTGGTCATGAATCTGAAAGGTGTGAAGCATGGTAGTCATGCATGCCATACAAGGGAGAAGCACGTCTCAGAGAGGAAGGCTGGCAGGAGAGAATGTGGAGAGGGAGGGCCTGGTGGCTGGGTCCCTGACTCCAGCAGCCTAGAGGGCCAACTGACCCCAACCTGGCCTGTGGTTTCGTTATAGAAGTGCACTTAGTTCCCTTTCTGCCTGAGATGGTTTGAGTTGAGTTTCTTTCACTGACAAAGGAAAGAAGCTTGACTCGATGTAAATGTGACCACACCTGTCTCCCTGTTCTTAAGAACAGTCACTGGTTCCTCATTACCCTCAGGAGAGAGGCCCAAACTCTGGCATGACACACTGGCCCTGCTAGTGGAGTGCTTGGATTGATTGGGTTAGGAAGGATGCTTTTACTAGCGCATAACAGCATGCATAACAGTGGCTAAACAACAAGAACATTTACTTCATTTATTTATTTCAAGAGCCAATAGTTCCAGGTATCCAGGCTCAGTGTGAGGCAGAGACAACTATAGACTCTTCCTCCTGACCGTCCCCTCCTGGTCACAGGATGACTGTCAGAGCTCCAAGCGTTACGTTATCACTCAATAGCACCTAGGCAGAAGGAAAGAGGGCGGCCAAAAGACCTCTCTAGGTGTAGCTCTATTTTGGGAGGAAAATGTTTCTCTAAAGCCTGAAGATGTCCCCTTACAAGTCAAAACTGGGTCTCAACAGCCTCTACTACACCCTATTCCAGGTCATGAGATCCCCCAATTTCCCATATGAGATTACACTTCGGGCTGCTTGGAAGCTACTGCCTCTGTTGGTTATCTTTTCACTATTAAGAAATACTTCCCCTTGGTTCTTTGTTCCGCCATGTGTACACAGGAGCCTTTGCCTCCCCAGCCTTCCCTCTTCCCTCCATTGCTACCTCTCAATTCCTGCGTATTTACTTTCACATTGTGATGGATGATAATGTTGACATTCTATTCTGTAACCATAATAAAATTCAATACAAAATTGAATATCAGTGAAAACTGGAAAAGACAATAGTCTCATTATTTGAGGGAACTATACCATGTATTTCCTGTAGGTACCGCTCTATGTATTTAAAAGTTTTTAGCAAGGTCTGGAAAAGTACACATTGAGTCCATTACAGTGGTTACCTCTGGGGAGAAAGAAGGAAGTGGGGTGGCAGCATGTCGCCAAAAGGGACTTTAGCTTCATCTGCAATGTTCTATTTTTTAAAAAGAAGAATGTATTCATGTTTCGCTTTCATCATTAAACTTTAATTTTAAAAAATTCCTATTCATTTTCAGTCAATTATGCCACTTTGTGTGTTTGGCTGTGCTTGTGCATTTGTGCCCAGGGTGGAAGAACATCTACTTTGTGTGTGTCTGCGAATGAAGTACAGTGATTAGCAAGTAGATGAAAAAGAAATGCAAAAGCAAAACAAAACAGGGCGTGTGGAGAGAACTCATTCACAACAATAATACAACTACAGGAATAAACCCATTAGGAAACAGGCAAGTTCTTTATGGAGAAAACAATAGTGCATGAGTGAACGACATAAAAAATGATCAGAATAAATGGAGAGCTCTTCTGTATCCATGGAGTGAAAGGCTCAGTACTGTATTTCCCCAAATTAAACTTTAAATTCATGGAACCTGACAAGCAGGTCTTAAAATTCCTGTGGAGGAGTGGATGTGCAGTACCAGTCAGCTAAGACAGCTGGGGAGGAAGCACAGTGAAGCTGGTGTTTTACTTGATAGCAAAGGTGGTATAGCAAATAAAATAGCCTGCTACTGACAGGACTAAGTAGATTAGTGAAGAAAGTGGGGGATGCAGACCCACCTAGACATGGTGACTCGGTATGTGAAGGAGCTTACTCACATCACATCAGATCAGATCACCAGTGGATCCACTGTGTGGCGAAAACTGGCTGCCCATTTGGAGAAAGGTTAGATCATATCTCAGTTCAACATCCAGATATGTTCCAAGTGTATTCAAGAACTAAATAAAAACAAAACTGTAAAATTATGAAAAAAGAAAAAAGAATATCTTTAAATCTTAGGAGCAGGGAAGAAGTAAACATGTTATCTCTGTAAAAAAGGCAAAAAGGAAAAGATTGATATATTTGATTGTGTCAGAATTGATAACTTCTGTCTAACAAAAGAGTCTACAAAGAGTTAAAAGCAACAGACAAGCTGGAAGAAAATATTTGTCACGTATTCACAAAAGATTAATATCCAGATTACATTAGAAAATTTTACAAATCAATGAGATAAAGACAACCTAATGTTTAAAATGAGCAAAAATAAACAAGCAATTCGGAAAGGAGAAAACACAAATGCCCAATACACACATGAAAATCTCACTGGCAAACAAAAAAATACAAATTTTAAAAGGGATTCAGTTTCTCACCCATGAGATTGGCAAATATTTAAAAATAACTGCTTATGGTATAGGGATTAGAGTCCTTTCATACCCTCCAGCTGGAAGCTCAAATGGTACAGAAATCCTGAGGACACTTTGGTAATATCTGCTAAAGCTAAAAATGTGGAAATCTTGAGAGCACCCATTCCACTTCTCAATCACGCCCCGAGAGAAATACTGCAGAGGAGGCACATGCAATGCTCTTTCTGTAGCACTTCTCAAGGAGAGGAGAGGAAAGGAAGCAACTCATGTCCGTGGAGCTCAGAGAAGACAAAATGTGGTACTCGGATGGGAATGAATACAACACAGCTTATATTAAAGGGCAAGCTGTGGGTATCAATGAGTCTACTGTAAAAATGTAAGCTTGACACTGGGCACGGTGGCTCATGCCTGTCATCCCAGCACTTTGAGAGTCAAGGCAGGAGAATTGCCTGAGTCCAGGAGTTTGAGACCAGCTTAGGCAACATAGTGAGATTTCGTCTCTACAAAACATTTTAAAAAATTAATTGGGCGTGGTGGCACATGCTTGTATTCCAACTGCTCAGGAAGCTGATGGAGGATTGCTTGAGCACAGGAGCTCGAAGCTGTGGTGAGCCATCATGCCACTGCATTTCAGCCTGGGCGACAGAATGAGAGAAGACCCTGGCTCCCCCACAAAAGTGTATATATATATAAAATGTGGTATGGCTCACATCAATATTATGCATTACTGGGGACACATAAAACTTTGGGCAGGGGATGAGGACTTCAGAGGATGGCCACAGTCATATTGCTCTACTTCAAAGTAGAGCTGTAGCTATAGTCGTATTGCTCTACTTTAAAAAAGGAGAATGTATTCATGCTTTATTTGTTTAATTGAAGTATAATTTGAAGGGATTCTCATCTGTTTTCAGCCATTTATGCCACTCTGTGTGTTTGGCTGTGCTTGCTTGTTTGTGCCCAGGGAGGAAGAATGTTTACTTTGTGTGGGTCTGTGAATCAAGCGCAGTGATTAGTAAACAGGTTGAAATGAAATATGGAAAAACAAGGGCTAAACAAACGAGAACAGCAGGAAACCTATTCACAGTTGATAGCAAAACCTATAATATACCTAGAAATAGATTTATAAAGAAATATTTGAGGCTTTCACCAGGGAAAACTGTAAAACTTTCTTGAAAGACATAAAAGATGACCTGAGCTGAGCGTGGAACAAGGTGCTTTGGTGCTTTATCAAACGGTGCGTTCATTTGATAAAGATGTCAAATCTCCTGTGAGATTTATCCATAAACTCAATGCAATCCCAACAAAATCCAGCAGAATTTTCCTGAAACTTGACAGGCTAATTTAAAAATTCATGTGATGAGACTAATATGCAAGAATGACCAAGGCAATTTTGCAAAGACAACAAAGAGGGTGAGATTTGTCCTGCCAGTTAGCAAAGCAGATCATCAAGCTCAGGAGCAGACAACTAGATCTGCAGAAAAAGCCCTGGCATAGATCTGCACTAGGAGTTAGTGTCACACAGAGGTGGCGATTTTAAATTAATGGAGGAAGCGATATATTATTCCATAAGTGGTGTTAGGAAAATTATCTATCCATGGTGTGTGGGGGGGTGGGTAACGTTAGATTCTAAGATTCATGCCTGTGAAATTTATTTTTTGTGTGTGGCGTAAAGGATTAAGTATACAGAAGGTGCCAGAAAACATATACGTTTTAAGTATGACGTTTGCTCAAAAGATGGTTTTAATCAAATGAATGCCAGTGTCACCATGTGACAGGCAGGATAGTCAAAGAAAATTATAAAAGCACAATTGAGCAAATGTCATACTACACATTGCTACTGTAATTTAATTCAACTTTGAAAAGTAATACATAGATGACATCTCTTAAAATGTGTATACATTTTTTAGCCCCCTGTATATGTGTAAACTATAAATGTTATACAAGAAAATAAAGAAAAATTGCTTATGACTGTGTCATAGGGAAGCTTTCTTAAATAAGAATGCAGAAAAGGGGCATATAATTAAAACTGACAGATTTGATTGCATCAAAATTTAAAATTTCTCTAAGACAAAAGATACCATATGATTAAATACAATAATCACAATGTAGAAAATATTTGTAATGTATATAACAAAGTATTAGAATACAAAATACATAAAGAACTACTAAAAATCAATAAGGAAAAGACAAAATACTTAGAAAAAAGAAATGGGCAAAGGATATGGACAAGCAATCCAGAGGAGGAAATATTAATAGCAAACACACAAAGACTTCAACCTGATATTCAGAAAAATGCAAACTAAAACAAGATACTGTTTTTTACCCACCAGATTGATTAAAATGTAAACGTGGAGATGGTCTGGGAAAATGGACGCACACGCTGTTGGCAGGAAGTTAAATCAGAAAGGCACCTTAAGGACATTCCGAGGAATTCTGACTGAAATTTCAGATGTGTATACCCTATGACCCATCAATTCCACTTCTAAGTATCTGCCCAGAGGAACACTTGTTCATGAGCAAGCAGGGCATGTACAAGGATGCGCTTAAAGGTTTGTCTTAATGGGAAAACACTAGAAGCATTTTAAAAGTTAGTCTATAGGCAACAACTCAGTAAAATGTAGCACAGTCAGTTCTGGTTGCCAGAGGCCAGCTGAAAGGAGCACCGGAGCAAGCTGCAGCAGGTGACAGAGAAGAGTCCTGTAGGGCGCCCTGAGCTCAGGTGTAGCACCTCCAGCATGTACGCCAACATGTCTATGCGAGCAAACAAAAACAACAACAGAACAGAAGACATGTTCAACGGGCACAGGAAAATATTTTGGATAAACAGCAAAAGCCTAGAGCAGCTACCTCTAAAGCAGGGAGGGGCCTCCGGCTGGGGTGGGGACCAGTAGGGACCTTTTTATTGTAACACTATAATTTTATTTAAAGGAACATGTATTCCTTGTATAATTAAAATTTAATTCAAAATTCTAATTCATTTCCAGACAATTAGCTCTGATTTACATGTGTGCTGTGTTCTCATTTGTGAGCCCAGGGACAAAGCACATTTACTCTGTGTGTGTCTGTGAATGAAGCACGGTGATTAGTAAACTGATTAAAATTAGAAAAGCAAAATGAAAAAAAAGGGAAAGTTTTTCCACTCACAAAAGCAACAAACTAATAAGGTATTTAGGAATATATATTAAGAAACGTGAAAAGCCTTTATGACAAAAGCAACCAATCTTTATTAAAAGGCATTAAAAACAAAAATACAACTGACTGAAAAGAGACAGATATCATGTTCACAGATGGGAAGAACTGATATCATAAAGATGTTATTTTCCCCTCCAGTGCAATTCTTCTCAAAATTCCAACAGGATTCTTTTCATGGAAATTGGACAAACTGAATATAAAATGTATGTGAAGAAGTAAATGTGCTGTATGACCATGATTATTTTTCTTTTTTTTTTTTTGAGTTGGAGTCTCATTGTCACCCAAAGTGGAGTGCAGTGGCACGCTCCCGACTACCGCAAGCCTCGACCTGCTGGGCTCCGGCGATCCTTCCACCTCAGCCTTCCAAGTAGCTGGAATTACAGGTGCGCGCTGCCACGCCCAGCTAATTTTTTTGATTTATTGTAGAGATGAGGTCTTGCCAAGTTGCCCAGGCAGGTCTTGAACCCGAGGGCTCAGGCAATTCACTCACCTCAGCCCCCAAAGAGCGGGATTACAGGCTGAGCCACCAAGCCGGGCTATCATTTTTCTAAAAAGAATAAAGAGCTGGTGGGAGGGGTGTTTACCTCATCAGCTAATAAAGTTTGCTCATCAAAAAATACTATTAGCTCAAAAACAGACAACTAGATCAACAGAACTGAAGATCTAGGCATAGGGAACTGGGAGAAAAGGTGGTGTTGGGACAATAAATGGTGCTTAGCAAACTGGATATCCATTTGGAAAGATAGCAAATCAAATCTCTGTGTCACACCATACGTAACAACACACTTCAGATGGGTTAAAGAGAGAAACATTCCAAACCACCACAGATCTTTTAGATGCAAACACAGAATGTGAACCCACTGTGGTGGGGCCCTGCCTGCTCCTGTGCTAGCAATGCAGATTTCACCAGCACTGTGTGACCGGGTGCTTTGGCATCTGAGAGGGCTCAGGGGACCTCACCTCCCACCTTCTGCAAAGGCTGGTTGAGCATCCCCTCCCGGACCTCATAGACTCCTCTTCCTCCTTCTCTCCTGCTCATCCAGGTCCTGGGACGAGATGCCGCCACATCAGATGGACTGAAGTCTGAAGCCAGCTCCTGCCACTGGTGCTGCGTATCAATAAGGCATCTCCTTCCCCAGCTGCTACTTCCTCTTCTACAAAATGTGGTAATGCTCTGTTTCTTGTGGGGAAATGTGAGGGTCAGGTGAGACAATGCGCGTGAATGCGGTCAGTAGCACAGAGCTTAGAACAGGGCGCAGACTCCTCTACTCCTTCTCAACCCACCCACCAAAACCCCCAATTCTTCTTTCTTGCACTGTAACTTCTGGAGATTGTCATGGATTCTTTTTGGTCAAAAGAAGTTTAAATGTTGACTTCTGATATTTGATTCCAGGGTTGAAAATATTGATTTGGCACCCAAAGAGCATATTGCCTGTTGCTAGGTACTGAGAGACACACAAAAATAATAAGACACGATCCCAGTCACGAGACAGGATAAAACTGGTGCTAATTAGAACTGTAGTCAGTACACAGGTCAGATAAAGCTCCCAAAAGAACATGGAGATCAAGTTACTCTCTAAAAGGTAAATAATTTAATTTTGCCCCATTCAGTCAAATACACACGAATGCCCCAAACTAATTTATCCACCTCCACAGTTGATCCCAGGCCCTTTGGGAGCTCATTTCACTAATTGTCTCTATCCCTAATTACTCAATTACTCAGGCTCCTTACCCTCAGAATGTTCATATGCCAGCACTGCTCTTTCCTTTAAAATTATAAAGCCTTGCATCTTGCTACTTCCTCCTTCCTCTTCATAATTGACCCCCATCCAAATGGCTCTGGCAAAGATCCTCAGAGGTCCCCCAACAATCCTGTGGGGTGCCAATCAGCAGGGCCACCATGCTGCCCAATTCTGGGGTAGGGGCACCAGAGAGAGATTGCTCTGGCTTTCCAGACCTCTCTGTATACACCCACTGCTGACCACCCCATCTCTCTGCTGAGAGACCTCTCAGCCTTCATTACAGTACTCTCAGAAAATTCTTCTTCTCTCTTTCCAGTCCACAAATGTTGGTGCTCCCTGGGCTTGATTTCTGGCCTCTTTTTCCTCAGTTATCCTCTAGTCTCAAAATGCCCTGGACAACCCACATCTCCATACAGGGGTCCTCAGGAGCCCTGAGTTGGTCTCCCTCCACCATTTCCTCCCCATTCATTTGGATGTCTCAGCTGCCTACCACCAGACTTGGGGTCTGCTTTTCTGGGGTTCTCCAGCTCTGAAAACTGCACTGCCACCTTACCAGCAAGGTAAGCCAGAAGCTTGGGGACCGTCCTGAACACTGCCCCCTCTCCCTGCCCCTCTGTTCCATCCAGCATCAAGACTGAACAGCATGTGTGAATTGTGTCCCAATCTTGTCCACCATAATGACAAAACTTCCTAACTGGGTCTCTCTAAGTATACCCATGTTCCTCTAATGTTTCTTCCCAGAACAGTCAGTGCCCCAGAGGACAGCAGCATAGCAGGGCAGGTCACATCCCTTGCTTCCCTCACTCTCAGGGTGCAGACTGGAGCTCTGCCCTGGTCTCCAGAGCTCTGCAAAACCACAACTGCCTGCCTCTCTGGTCTCACCTCTCCTGTTTCCTGAGTTAAGCCCCCTGCACAGGCTGTTGTTCCCTCTGCCCGGATGCTTTCCCTAATGTGCTTCATCCAGTTAACTATGTCCCCTTCTTCACATCTTGGCTTGGAGCATCACCTCCTCAGAGAAGCCTCCCAGAGTCAGACGAGGCCAGGGCCTCTTGCTGTACCCCCCAGCACTCAGTGCCTTGCCTTCAGAGTGCCCACCAACGCTGGAAACTGTACACTTCTGTGAGCGATCATCGAACTATATCTTTCTCCCCGACTACCATGCAGAACAGGGATTCTTTGGTTTTAATTCATTCACCAAAGTATCCACAGTGCTAGGCACACTGCTGGGCACATAATAGGTGCTAAATTAGATATGTGCAATGTGTAACTTTTGTCCCTAAACAGTGGATGCTTAACACATTTGGGATTTGCACCTATCAACTTGCTCATCTTTCTGAGCCTCAGCTCCTCCACCCCCATCCTTCATATCCCAATGTCTACCCACTTAGGTGTTCTAGAGGCCTTAGAGGACTCTCAGTTAGATACCTGTTCCCCTCACATCTCAGCATTAATTCCAGCTTATGCCCCTACTGCTCCCCCATGGTGCTCTTATTAAGGTACCAAAACTTACCAATCATGAAATCAAAGGGAAAAATTCTGTCTTTATCTTATTGGAATTCTCTGCTGCATTTGACAGTGTTGATTACTTTCTCCTTGAAACTCTTCCCTACCTTGGTTGTCATGGCAACCCCCCTCTCCTCGTTGTTTGTCGCATCTCTCAGGCCCTTCCTTCTCCTTTGTCGTCTGCCCACACCTTGATCAGCTTTTCAAATGTCACTGTGACTCACAATTCTGCCCTGGGCCCTCTCCCATTCTCTCTACATTCTCTTCCTGCTTCCTGATGATCTCACTTATTCTGGGGCCCTATAACTGTGAGTAGTGACAGTCCTGGGCCAGTTCAATCTTCCTGAGCCCTGATACAGAATCCAAGAGCCCGCTGGGTCCTACCTGGCTGTGTCCCTGGCCCCTTGGCTAAATCTGAGTCATCCATCCTGTCCCTTACACTGGCTCTCCATGCTGTGTTTCCCAACCCAGAGGCCTCCCCACCAACCACTCAGCCAATCATTCAGCACTAATTTGTTTTTATCCGCCACACATTCTGAGCTCTTTCTCTCCATCCCCAATGGTCTAGTGCAGGCCTCTCCCTGTCTTGGTCAGATGTCTCCAGCCTCAGAGACAGTTATTTCTCATAATGGGCATCTGATGCTTGGCTTCCTAGCATCCCTTATTTTCCCCTGAAGCCCCTTATTACCTGTAAGGAAATCTCCTGTTTCCCCTTTTATGTGGCTGTGGCGGCACCCGGGCTGCCCTCTCTTAAGGAAAGCCACAGAGACCCACCAGGTGTGGCCTCTTTCCACCCAGGTCCTGTCAGGGTGTGGCACAAAGCCCGAGCTCAGTCAGCTAAACCAAGGCTCTCTCTGGACTTTGACTTCTGTCCAAATATGGAAGAAATAGTTAGAATTACTCCATGTCTAGGAGACACTACCAAGTAGAGCTGCTACTGAGACACTGAATGTCACATTCCAGAATGTGACGTGGTCCCCTCCCACTTAATTGCTCATTATTCCCTCCCTCTATCCTACTTCTCTGGGTCTCAGTTTCCTTCCCTGTTAAATGGGACTAATAGTGGCTATCTGCCTCAGTGGGAGTACGAGTGTGGGATTGTGATGACCAGATAAGACAATGGCCATGAACCCATGACATAAACTGTGCCTATACAGTACTGCAGAGGACATTTCTTGAGACCCAGACAGCCTCAATCTTGACTTTTACTTCCTTGTCTGTTGATTCCCTGGATGTTGCCACTAGGTCATTTGGGTAAAAAGAAGAATTTTGGAACCTCCATTTCAGACCCTGGATTTCAAGCAGGAAATAATTATTCTGCCCCTACCTAGATGGCTGCCTGTTGCTAGGTGCTGAAAGGTACAAAAATGCATAAGACTCAGCCCCAGCCCCAGCCACAGCCACGAGGCAGATGAGACCACTGCTAATTAGAGTTGGAGTTGTACCCAGAGGGCAGAGAAAAGGGCTGCTGAAGAACATGGAGATCAAGTTACTTGGTAAAATGTACATAATTTACTTTTGTTCCTTTCCACCAACACGACTAATCCCTTCACCCCCACACTTAATCCTACCACTCCAGGGCCCCTCACTGCCTGTCCCTGCTTCTCCAGCTGGGCTTGCACAGCCTGCCCTTCCAATGCTCCCTGGCAGAATCAGGCCTCCTTGGACCTGCTGCCCTCCCCCCAGCTCCCCTCCTGCTCCCCCACCCAGGTAGGCTGCTGTGCCTTCTCCTGAAGCAGCTGTGGCAAGGGTCCCCAAGGCCAGGTCCAGGGACTGCCCGTGCCTCCCTGACCTCTGTGCACATGGCCCAGCCGTGGCCATCCATCCTTCTGGAAACTCTCCTCCTTGGGCTTCTAGGACCCCCCATGATTTTGGTCTTCTCTGTCGGCCCCACCTTTTCCGGAGCCATTCCTAAAATGCCTGTCATGGACCAGTCTCTGGCCTCCTTTGAGCACATCCCTGGTTCTCCATCTGTCCCTGTTGGGAGATGCCCACACTTCTTTGGTGAGCTCCCAACAGGCACACAGACTTTCCTACTCGACAGCAGCGTGAGTCAAGGTCACCAACGCATATTTTCCTTCCTTTCCATTCCTGTCCTCTGGACCGCCTCTATCACATCAATCCTCATTTCATCTCAATGCAGTTCCAGCTCAGAAATCTGACACCCAGCCCCAATTACTCCTCTAGCCTCTTCTCCCGGAGAGAGGGCCACGCTGCCTGCTCTTTCTTCCCCTTCCGTTTCCCTCTGCTCGTCTTTTACAGGAAGCTGCTCCTGCAGAGGATCCAGTGGGCTCTCAGTCCTGATCTAACTAGCCTTCTTCTTGATTCTCCTCTTCTGGAAATGTGCCCCATCCCAGGTTTCTATGCCAACACAGGCTGCAGGTGCTTCTTCTGTATCTTGCTGACTTATTTTTTGCCTTTGAGGCTCCCCTTTCTCTTTGTCCACCCCTTAAATGGGGGCAAGGCTCTTGTTCCTGGACCCCTCTCTTTTCAGCTGGAATATTCTCCTAGGGACAGCTCACCCAGGCCCATGGATACAATCACCATCAGTCCCCAACCCAAATCTCTTATTTGGATCTCCTGCTGGGATTCAGAGCCTCTACCTAACTTCTAGCAGGCCACCTTCATCTGGATGCCCACCTGTGATGCAACTTGCCCAAAATTGAGCTCCGTAATCTTCTTCCAGCCCAAGTCTGCACGCTCTGTCTTCTGGGTGTCTTCCCATCCACCCAGTCATTCAAGATAGAAATAGTCAACTCTTGAATTAGACATACTGGCACTGTGTGATCTGGGTCCATCTTGTCTACCCTAGTCTCTTATTCCACGCTCCAGCAACTCTCAACTATCTGTGAGTTCATCCATAATCTTCTCACCCATGTCTCTTCTACCTGAGTAACTCCTGCTCACCAGTTACCTCTTCTTGGATCCTCCCATAAAGCTTCACACCACTGCCAACCCTGGCTGTGCCATGCTCCCTTGTCTCAGGCATATCTCTGCCCTTCTCCTCCCTATGCATCATTTTAGGATCTATTTGTGTCTTTCTTACCTCCTTGTACACCCAAGAGCAGGGATCACATTTTATTTACCTTTATATTTTAAAAGTCTTAGCACCATACCTGACACAAAGTAGACACTCAATAAATGTTGTTTAAAATAAAGGCCACTCACCCTCCTTTAACCTTTTTCCTCTTCTTCTGACTACCACATGCCCCCCAGTAATTTATAACAGTGCCTATTCCACTGTCTTCTCATCAACATTGGGTATTCTTAAATTTTTTCCCCTATTTGTTGGTGCAAACTTACATTTCCTTATTTTTACTGTTGATCTTTGTTAGGGAAGTTGAATGTATTTTCAAAAAATTTTTATTTATATTTATATGGCTGGTCTCACACTTTTGGGCTCAAGTGATCCTCTTGCCTTGGTCTACAAAGTTTTGAGATTACAGGTGTCAGCCTCTCCAATTTTTTTTAGTCGATTCCATTTCCTTTTCTGTTAACTCTATTTAGGTGACTTATTTATGTTTCGTTTTTATCGTTAAAGATTTGGATGTGTTCTCTTATACATGACGAATCTGCAAATATTTTACCGATTCTCCTTTTTGGTTGTTTGTGACATTATTTGACTTTGAAAATATTTATTTTTAATGCAGTAAAATTGGTTGGTCTTTGCCTCCTTGATGTCATTTTGTTGCTTTCTAGCTTAAATAGGCTTCCCCATTCAGTCACTTGTTAACTATTCAATTCTTTTTCTCCCTGGGGTTTTAATGGGCTCATATCTCCTTTTTGACCTTTTAAAATAACTTCTGAATTTGGGTGTGTGCTCTGAGGTGAGGCTGGAATGGACATTTTTTTTTTCTTTCTGTGAATAGTGAATATACATTCTGAGCTCCAATTTTGAATAATGCTTCTTCTCTTGGCTCTAGCTCCAAGCTATGCTGTTCCTGGCTGATTGTGCATTTATGGTCAAAGCCGTCTCAGAGAACACACAACCTGAGTAGGAGCAGGGAACTGGAAGGCTACAGGAAAGTATGATTCCAGGTGCAATGACAAGAAAATACAGAGACGCATTTAAGAGAAGGGAACAGAAAACCTTTCTGGAATCCCTGCCAGGATAGTGTATGGAAAGATGGGTCACCTACTTTGCCAATGAATGGCTGAGTCTAGTTGGCATCCATCTGTCCTGGAGGCTTCTAATTCTGCAAGAAAATACTTCTCAAGGGTCCCAAAAGAAGAAGAGCCCCATCCCATGCCTCACTTGCACCAACCTACCTGTATACTCTGCTGGGACATTTGGCCATCAACAGAAAAATCACCTCAGCCAGCTCCTGCCAAGTTCATCTTCCAGGAGGCTGCAGCCATCATCACGATTCCTTCATGCTCCAAGATGCAGGCTTTACTTAGAGCCTGGGGTGACCACTCTTGTTCAATGACTGCTCTAGACAACAGGGCATCCAAGAGCGATGCTAAAACTGGAAGGGAACTGGGGTGTTCTCTAGTCCAACTGCCTCATCTCACAGATAGGGAAAACGAGGCCCAGTGAGGGGAGGTGACTTATAGCCACCCAGCAAGTCAGTGGAAAGCTCAGCCCCACCTGCCCACCCAGTCCAGTCCACTCCAGGCATCTTGGGACACAGGCATCACTTGCCCCTGTTCATTGCTGGCCTTTGTCTTCTTGATGTCATTTCATTGCTGTTTAGCTTAGAGGAGGTCACCGCTCAGACTTCTGTCAAATATTTGATTCCTTTTTCTTCTGGTTTTTAATGGGCTTGCATTTCCTATTTGACTTAAAAACAATTAGCTTCTGTCTTCCCCGGCCCCTTTCCACTGAAAAGTGATGTGTTCCAGCCCTCCAGTCCCATCTAAGCCCCAGGAACCTCCCTCATGCCTCAACCCCGGCTCTCCACCTGCACAACCCCCCACCCCCTCCTTATTTTCCTCATGGCTGCAGGGAGGACAGGAAGAGTTGGTGACAGTGAGGCTCTAGAGGGCAATGGAATAGGGTACAAATCCCAGCTTTGCCCCCATCTTGGGCAAATGACTCAATCCTTGGAATCTCTTCTTGGCATATTCTGTGAGGTTTCAGGGAGGAACTACTGGTAAAATGCTCATCAGAACCTGATTCAGAAAAGCCAAATACTGTTAAACAAACAGACAAACAAGCCAACTATTAACCACCATCAACAAAAGGACAGTCCAAATGGGTCACTTCTGGTTCTCCATCTCTCTCTCCCTTCGTAGTTGGAAGAAACGCTGGCCCTCATCCCCATTTCTTCCTCTCATGCTTTCCTCTTGCCATAGTGATATGATGTCGACTGCTGTCACTCTGCTGACCCCAATGTAGATGACAAGACCTCCTAACTAACCAGTCTGACAGCCTTTTCTTGGTCTTCGTGCTGGCAGTGCTTGCCACTGGAGACTTCACATTCTTCCTCAAAATCCCTCCCTCGACACCTTCCCCCCCAGGCAACCTGTTGGACTCTTCCCATGAAAGGGGCCACTCTCTTGAACAGAAGAGATGATTGGAATTAAAAGGAGAAGGACTTGGGAAAAATTAAGGAGCTACAGAGACAGGACTAGAGGTGCGGTGGCATCCTCATGACTAGGGATGAGGAAGCCCAATCCAATCTGATTGGTTCCAAACACTACTCATGCTGCACAGTCAGACCGTTAAGGAGGGCACAGCTGCGAGGGCCAGAAGTCACAGAAGCTGTGGTGAGTGTTATGCGCCTGTGGTCCTCAGTTCCTGTCGGTTCAAAATGGAACCATATGGCACTAATCAAAATTGCCCTGAGTGTGGAAATAAGAACGGGTTCATATTTGGCCAGTAAGTCAAAACAAAACCAAAAGCCAATCACCAAAAAGCAGCCCCCAAATGGCCCATCCCACCTGGGAATAGTCTAACCCCCACAGTCCTACACTGAGTGAGGTGTTAGACTGAGGATGGGCCTTTCCTTTCCTCCAAGTGGTCTGGAGGAATGCTGCCAAAGGAAGGAGCTGAATCTCAGTGATGTCTTCACACAGGTGTGTGTTGCAGTGGGGTGGGGCCATGGGGAGGGAGCTCTGAGACCACCGCTCTGAAGAGGATGCTATGATCTAAGAGGGGAGAAGATGGACATGGGAAGATGAGCAATGCTGAGGACCAACACAGTCTGTGGTCAAAGCTCAGGAATCAGGGGCTAGCATGGCACAGCTGTGAACCCTTGGGCCAGGCAGAGAGCAGCAGATCTTTTGTCAGCTTTCTATGAAACAGGGCAGTCATGGTCATTCCTCGGCACTCTTGCCAGCTTACCTGCCTGCCAGTGCACAGGAGGTATTCATCAAAGCGGGAAAGTTTGGGAAGGCCCACGTGCAGAGAGGGTGAAGAGGGAATCTCTTCAGCTTACAAGCAACTCTAGAGCCCACCCGCATCCAGTTTCTATGGGCTATCTACCACTGGATGGGCTACTCCTAAACCACAAGTGGCCTGCTGCCATGAGACGTCTGGCTGGGGAGCCTCTTACAGGGTTCTTCCACATATCTTTGCTCAAAATAGCCTGGAGGCTGGAAAATAATCTCTGTCACATCAGAGTTGCCAGGAGGAGATGGGGGCAAACTGAATTCCCTTCCTTCTAGGAAAGACTAGGCCACCCAATTCCTTAGGGATCTAGTAAGTGATTGATTAAGCCATCCATGTTTCCACCCTCCAGGCCAGCAACCACCAGGTACTATGCCAGGCCAGGTCAGGCAGGTTCTGTGCTTGGTCAAGAGACAAAGACTAAGCCCCATATCCTCAAGGTTGCACAGGGCCCTGACCATCAAGCCAAGGAATTGGGATCACAGGCAACTGGCAACACTGAAGGGCTTTGGCTAACTTCCTCCTTCTTCCATGTCTGCCTTGGCTCTAAACTAAGATCCTTCACAGTTCTGCACCCAAGAGATAGTTTATTCTTTCACGCAAAAGATCCTTGACTAAACACCTGATTGTCTTAACATTCTTTCCACCAGTAAGACTGAAGTAACAAGAATAAAGTTCACTGATGTTTCACAGAAGATGGCTTTGGAAATGTTAAAGACTTCCTGGTCCAGTCCCACTTTGGTTATAAATGGGAAAACAGAAGCCTAGAGGAGAAGAGTGAGAGGTGGAGAGCAAGGCCACATGTGAAGTGGGTAGGAATCAGGCCCTGGGCCTTAGCTCCTATCTACCCGCCCCAGCTGGGGAGGGCTACCAGTCCCAGCGTGGGGGTGGAGGACTGGTAGAGGGATTGACTTTGGAAGAAGTGGTGAGCTGTCTAAGTGCATGTTCTCCATAAGTTGCCCAGGAAAAGAGATGAGAGGCCAGGATCGCCCAGAGGATCAGTTTTTGGAGAAGGGTCATGTTCAACCCCTATCTGAGAAAGCACTCTCAAAACATATCCCTGCTCTGGGTTCTCATGGGAAGGAGGCAGGTACTACTCTCCAAGAAAGGGAAATCCATGGAGAGTCACTGAGCAAGCTGGTGGCCAGGCAGAACTCAAACCCAGGACTCTGGTCTCCCAGGATAAAGCTATGTCTTGGCGTTTTCTTTTTTAGGATATGGTCTTTTTAGAGAATGTGGAAAATAATTAAGGGACTTCAGCCTGAGGTCTTGAGATATGGCCACTCAAATAATCTTTCTCCCTAACTCCACCAAAGCCCTAATAACACATATTGGTAATTATCTGCCCACAAGGCTGACTCAGTGCCCTCCCTCTGGCTGACCTGGACTCCTCAAGGAGGGCATGGTCTTAGTCTGTACCAGCTTCTTAGAGCTTGGCAAAGAGCCTAGACAATGCTCCTCACACGAAGGAAGAAGGGGAGAGCTGGAGTGTCAGAACACATCCCTAAGAGGCTTGAGGCCAGTAAGGGCTAGTAGCACTGGGCCACAGAACAGAGGAAGGCTGTTCTTCTGTGGTGGTGACTGCCTTGAGGCAGATGCTGTGGTGGGTGGCATGGTCTCCACTTCACAGGTAAGGAAACAGAGGCTCAGGAAGGCACAGTCATAAAGGCAAGGCACAAAGTCTGGGGCTTCCAGAAGCCTTGTATCTTACTTTAAGTCTACCCTACCTTCTACCCAACATTTGAGACCCTTTCCTAACATCCCACAGGGAGACCAAGGGCTCTGTCTCAAGCCTTCAGTTGCTGCTTAGCTAGCCTCTCCTCCTCACCTGGAGCCCGCCCCCACAATAGAAGTTTTTCTCAACATGCTTAATTCTCCTCCCCGAAGCCTGGCAGACCCCGACTCTATCCTTCCTTGAACTCTCAGGAAGACACTGGGCAGAGGCAGGACAAACTCCTCAGTCGGGATCACCTTCCATCAATCACGGAGGACAGCACTTAGATTTTTCCTCTTTTCAGGACAACTCTTTCACCCAAGTGAGTGGGGTGAGGGGTAAGCTTTGTCCTGTGTGACAGGAAACAGGTTTCAGCTCTGCCAACTGTATGGACACAGGTGACAGTCATTCTCCAGCCTCCCTTCCTGCAGCTCTTCAGTGGGCATTGGCTTTCCTTCTATCATTTCTCATTGCTTCCTCACTCCCCAGCCTCCCCCTTCTCCTCCTCACCCAATCTCTCCTTAGATCCACTTCTCCCCATTTCTCAGTGATCTAGACAGGGCAGCAGCCTTCTCTATGGTCCTGCTCCAGGCTGAAAAAATCCCCTGTTCTGCCTACTCCCAGGTCCTTGTTTGTGATGATTCCCAGTCAGCTGGAAGCGAGAGTACTCAGTTCTGGGGTTTGCCATAGCATTTCAGTTTTAGATCCCCTTGGCATATCCCAAAGTTCTCTAGCTTTAAATAGAATAAATAAAAGGCTTTTTTTCCAAAAGCCTTTTGGGTTCTGATTCTAGGGCAGCCAGATACTGGTGGCCTTTCATTTTACTTTTAATCTAGTCTCTTGATCTATAGCACAGAAGCTTGATTCGATGGTGAAAAATAATAGCTCATTTTCACTCCACTGTTCAAACACGTACACTTGTCTTTCAGGTCTCCACCTGGACATCAATCCTTCCAGGCCTGCATCTTAGATGCCCTTCTAGCACCTGTCACAGTCCATAGTCATGTATGTCTCACATTATCTCCTCAATGTCATCTTCTTTTCCATTAGGCGGGAGGACTCCCTGATGGCAGTTACCTTGTCAACTGTGTAGTCTTAAGGCCTAGTCTCACATGGGATTCTGACAAATACCGGCGGAACAATTAATAACGCAGGCCCCCTTGGGAGGTAGGAGGAATTCTCATGGGCCATGTACTCCAGGAACTCAGTCACTAAGCAGAGGAAGGCTGCCTAACACTAGCAATGGCACGCAACAGAAGGCTGAGTGAAATGCTCTAGGCAAGAAGATCTCCAGGGAGAAGATGGAAATCCAGGAAAGCGTTCTGACAGAGGCAGTATGTGGGTTTATGTTCAGGCTATCCTGAAACTGCACCACCACCTACTCAGAGCCTAGCTACCATCCTCAAATGAGTTATTTCTCCCAGGATATTAGGACGGAAAAAACTGCGTTTGCTTCAAAGACCACATTTTACCTATAAGGAAACTAAGGCCCAGAGCAGGTCACAAACCAGTTCCTAAAGCCTGGCCAGACCTAGGCCTCAAGGGGTCTTCGGGTTACTAAGCACCAAGTGGGCAACCAGTTCATACAGGGAGCCACAGTAGCCAGCAGAACTGCAAAGCGTGGTGTCCTGAGGCCTGGTACCCATACTGTCTTCCAGAAGAAGTGTTTACTTTTCATTTTCCTGAAAGGCGTTCAGGAATTGCTAGGGTGCTTGGCAAGGTGGCAAGTGCTGTTAGGCAGACAGAATGCTGATCTGGCAATCACCTTGGGTGGGGGGGGGGGAGGTTGCAGGTTCCCTGATGGAAAGAGCCACAAATCTTTCGGAGGGAGGCCTGTTTGTAACTCTTAAGTGGGCTTGAACTAAAACAGAAAGTTGCTTTCTGAGGGAAGGCAAAATAAGCACAATCTTGGCTTCATTTATCATCCAGGTGCCTCCACAGGAGAGGAGGGACACAAAAGCCCTTTTTGCTTGTTTGTTTTGTTTTTGGAATTCGCAAGTGTCTATTTTGTTAAGTCTTCCCACTAGGCTAGAAGCATGAGCTCCTGGAGAGTCAGGCCTGAGTCTTGTCCCTGAAATCGCTAGCAAGCTCAGTCCAGGGGCTCAATGTTTGTTAAACAAACCAGCCTTCCATGTGTATGACCCCTCAGCTAGTCAAGACTTTCACAAGCCATGAAATATATCCAGAAACCCAGAAAAGACGCATTGAGGGATAAAAGCACAAAACAGTCAGATAGGAAAAATACCCAGCAGATATGATCAATAAAAGTTTTGAAAATAATTCTAAAATAGACACATCTTTGACAAGTTTGGATCAAGATGAGAAGGCGTCCGTCAATAGGCAACGATGCAAGTGAAAAAGAGGATGATGTGACAATGAGGAGTTAAGAGAGCAGGAGAAAACCACATACACTCTATAGCAGCAAACTAAACAAATAAAACAGGTGATTTTCTATGCAATTACCAAAGCCCTTCACAACTGTCATCTCGTTCAATCCTCCCAACAGTCCATGTCTTGGACAGGCAGTGCTCCTACTGTGCTGTTAGAAGACAGAAGGAGAGATCCAGAGATGCACTCCCAGCACAAGGCTCTGACAAGTTAGCCCGCTTTGTCTCAAAGGTCATGGTCACAGCAGCGCATGCACATCTACACCATGGAACCACACCACTCACACTTCTAGCCATCATCTTCAGTCTGCTGGTTGGACAGTCAGCCTTATTTATTTTTCCACTTGAAATGCCATAAGGAGTTTCACTTTATTTTTACTTCAAAAGCAGCACCATAAAAATCCTTGATGATTAGAGCTCCAGCTGTCTTAAGTTGTTTGTCAAGGGATCAGTTACTCAAATCTCCTATGGAGGGAAACAATTTCAGGCGAGAAGCCATGGGAGCTGAAAAACGCAAATGTCTCATCTCTGAAAACTTTCAGACTCCCTCCTGTTCACCGCCTGGCCTGCCCCTGCTCCACCTCCCCCAGTCCCACCATCTGCTCTCCAGGGAGCAGATCAAATTTTTGGGCTAAGGTACTCTGGCGCCAAGGACTCAGCTCTTCCATGCTTTCCCCTGCCCCCCACCAACTCAGAAATCCAACACCACGACCCAAATGGACTGCAGCCACACAAAACCACAAAGTAAAGTTTATAAAGCTTTATTAAACATTTCAAACAGCTGTGCAACGAACACACCAGAAATAAAAACTCTAGAATAGCAGTCCAAACATTTCACAAGTGTGGCCTCGCAGTCTCATTCCCTAGATGGACTGCCTCCAGTTCTGTTCTCTGCCTGGCCCACCTCCCTCTCCCTTTGGGCAAGAGAGAGATGGATGATTCGAACTGTGAGGATAACCATGATGATCCCCAGTAGGTAAGGGCCAGGAAGTCTCATTTGCCAATACTTGTTACTGAAGTGCAGAAAAAGAAAGAAGCAAGTGACAGTCACAACGTCTTCCTGTGTGTTCTTCATAATGTACAGTCTATATGCGCAGGAACGGAGAAGCTCCCGGCAGGAGGACGATGGCCACTGCTCTCCTCTGTCTTGTCTGAACAACATCGGAGTCCAGTGTGCTGGTCACGCTGCAATCCCCATGCTAAATAAAAACTATAGCAGTACCTACTATATATAGCTAGCTATTGCTAAACCTCAAAATCAGAACACGTTCGATAAAGCTTCTTTAAAAGGAATATACACATATATTTGCACACACACACACAGGGCACACCAAAAAATATCCAAACACCTATCAAGGGGATCATGGCTGTTATGAAACACACAGGACTCTTCCATTCACTCAGCTGGGGACTGCTAGGTCTACATGAACACACCATACTTCAATCCTGCAGAGCATGCATGGGAGACACAATGAGCCCCTCCTCGCGAGGAAGTCAGGAGGAAGGGCAGAGGAAGTGAGGCTGGGCGGGAAAGCATGGGCCCAGACACCCAGGTGAAAGAGCAACAGCTGTTGCATCCTTTCTTCAAAATGAAGTGGAGAAAATACTGGAGATCTGTGGACAGCATACAGCGAGACATGTTTCTGTCTGGCCTGCTGAGTAAGGAAAGAAGGACGAAAAGGCGAGGCTCTCGGGCGTCAGCAATCTCTTCAGATTCGAGATAAGTGCAAAAATGGGCCCTGTCCTAGACAGGTGCTCACCAAAGAAGGAGAAGGGGTAGAAGAGAAATTAGGAAACTAGGAGAGGGACTGAGGAGTCAATAACATTCTGGGAAGGAAGGGGACCCTGACAAGGAGGGGTCACAGAGGTGACAGTGAGACTGGCATTTTATCTGCCCAGGTCACACTGGGTTGGTGGATCAGGATGGGTCCAGACCCCTCGCAGTAATGAGGTGAGGGGGTGGCCATCCGGCCAGCCAGGACCAAGATGGGGACAGAAGACTCACAACCACAAGACCACCCACAACTACAGGACTCTACGATAAAAGCACCAGTCAGTGCCATTATTCACATTATAAGGATAAAACATCACAGGCCAAAAAGGCGCCGTCAGGAATGTGGCACCCGCGGGGCTGCGGGATTTGAAACTCCAATGCTTTATGACCTATGTCAATGCCTCCCCTCCCGTCTTCTGCTTCCTTGGAAAGCTAACAGGGCGAGCTGTTAGGTGCCCACAACGCCGGGGTCATGCGCCGATTCTGGAAGCGGGGAATCGGAGCAGTGGTACAGGAAACAGTTTCCCCAGCAGCTATAGCAGATGAGGAACAGGGCTGCCAGGAAAACCAAGGCACAAATTGTGCAAGGCTTCCGCTCCAGGAGGAAGCTGAGCAGGTAGAAGCCCATGAACATGGAGTGGCTGAACCACAGGGCGGGGTTGAGGGGCTTGGGGATGAGGAGGACGGGCAGCAGCCACTGGAGGCAATACATGATCTCTGCCGGGCAGAGCCTTCGCCAAGGCTGCCGGGCACCGCTGCAGGAACCGACCTAATGGGAGCCAGCGGGCGCAGGCGGCTGCCCTCCGCTTTCTTCAGCCCTCACTCTCCAGGAGCTGAGCCGCTGTGCTCTCTGGCTGTCAGCCCGGGATCACCAAGGCAGCAGGGATCCTGAAGAGAAAAGTCAACACAGCAAACAGACATAGACAGACAGACAGACAGACAAAAAAAAAAAAACAGGAACAGAATGTATACTTATTTGGGAAAATGGATCATGATTAACAACAGCAAATGTGAATGCCCTTTCCTCCCTGCCCACCCTCTCCAAGTCATCAGTTGGGGAAGCCTCCTGGGATGTCTCCCCTGGGCTTCTCCTGGGGGCTCAGGGAGAGGGCTCTTTGGCACAGGTTCGCACAGTGGACTGGCTTTGCCTGGGCCCTGCCCAGCAGAGATCATGTATCGCCTCCTGGGGCTGCGGCCCGTCCTCAAGGGCCCAGACCTCGCAATACCGCCCTTTGGTTGCCACAGGATGGCCATGGGCTCCGTACTGTGCCCCCATGTGGTAAGAACAGGGTTCTGTATCTAGTATCTCTCACGGTGAGGGCATGGTGCTTTGCTGGGAATGACAGGGAAGCTGCAGCGGAGGCGGCATTTCCAAATATGTTGTTTTAAGATGGAAGTCTAGGCCAAGCTTGCTTTTCAAAGAGCCCGGCATCATTTTGCCAAAAACAGTCAACTTCTTTGAAAGTCAATGTAGGAATAAAAAAACCACTATGCTACTTTGTCTTAACTAAACTCACTTAAATCTTTACACTTCCGTCTGCTGCCGGCACTGTATAGAACCTAACCTCCGGATGAACTTTTAATCAAAAATTTTTATTCACATAGGGGCAAATTCCAGTTGGCTCCTGGGCCAGGCGGCCTGTGGAGAGAGGTGGTTTTGGCGGGCCACGGGCATGCCGGGCCGCGCTCACACACTGAGTTGCGGTCTTCCCCCCCCCGTAAAACCTGCACTCTGAGAGGGTCCCACAAGACAGGCACTCCGAAAGGAATCCACAAACCAGGAACTGAAAGGGCCCCGCCTCACCTAGAAGCGGGCCTGCAATACCTACAACCCTCTGGTGGCGGCAGCGGAAACCCGCTCCATGCTCCGGCCGCCCAGCGCAAAGGGTACAAAGAACCGTGCCGGCTACAGCAGACCTACCCGGCCTGGGGGAGGGGCAGCGGAAGACGAGGTCGACAGGATCTGTTAGGCAAAACTCTCCCAGTCGCATCCCGACCTTGTCTCCGTAGAGCTCATTCCTGCCGCGCGGGCAAAGGGCGCCCATCCTTCTGGACCCCGCCCCCGGGTAGACACCTGGTCACTAGCACTTTGGCGCCTAGAGCACGCTGCCAGGGCTGGGCTCCCGACAGTAGCCATCTCGCTGCGAACCCTATCGCCTCGCTACTGTAAGAGGCGGGATGCGAAGAATAAGAGAAGGGTTCTGCGCTCAGGGACACTCACGAAGCAGAGGACCCGGGCTTAAAACTCCTCAAATGTTAGTGCTGAGCACCAGCCTGCGAAGCCAAGGCTCCTGGATTGTGCAACTTTGCTTTCTACGGGGCAGATGAACTCTCCTTAATTTCGGTTTTCCGTGCCCAGGGTGGGTTCTGGAGTGGCACTAAAGACTAGGCTCAAATGTGCAGGCCAGGGCTCAGAGCGGAGGGTACCACACCAAGAGGCTTGTAACCCCCTACCCTTCCCCTAGTCGCTACCCGGAGTCACAGTACTCCTCCATTTTACACTAAAATTCGAAAGCGAACACGGCGGAATCTTCTGGAAGGGGGTTAAGATGAAACTCAGGAGGCGGGGGTCGGTGTGGAAAGAGCAGATGGATTATTTTTCTCCTCTCCTGGCGAATGAGGAGCGCCCCCAGCCACCCCTCCTCAGAAACCCCCCCAAAGCGCGCATGCGCACTTAGGTGGCAGGCGGGTACTTAAGGCGCGGCCACCGCCGCTGCGGCAGTGCGCCCAGCAGCGGACTCTGAGAGACCAGCGGATCTCGGACCTCGGCGAACCTTCGCTCCCGACCACCCACCCACCGCTCTCGGAGCCATGGCGGCAGTGGCGGCGGCCTCGGCTGAACTGCTCATCATCGGCTGGTACATCTTCCGCGTGCTGCTGCAGGTAAGTGTGCCAGGGTTCTGGGTGGGAGAAGACTTCCCGCGCGCCTCATGACCCGCAAGCCCACGTCGCGATTGCCGCCTCCCGAGCCCGTCCTGTTCCGATTGCCGCGATCCCGCCTGCCCAAGTGCCGCTGCCCACACGCGCGCCCCCTGCCCGCTCGCTGCGCGGTCCTCCTCGCGCAGACCCTCCCCAGTGCGCCCGCGCCCGGCCGGGAACAAAGGCTCGGGGCGCGGCGGTCCTGCCGCGGATGATCACCGAGGCTTTTAGAGACCGACGCGGTAAGAAAAACCCGCTACACCCGGACTCAATCAACCCTTGGCGGGAGGCGGGGCACTTCTGCGCTGCGAGACTTTACAGCTCACAGAGTGAAAATTTTCCGCCTTAAAAAATTGCGCATTGCGGGAAATTTTCTTTAAAAAAAAAAAAAAAAAAAAAAAAAATATATATATAGCGCTTGCGGGGGTGAGACGAAAAATAAGTTAGAAAAAGGCACTTCTCAGAAAAAATGATCACTTAAAAAAACCCACAACGAATTAGAAAAAAAGTAATTTGCAGGAAAAAGAGAAAAACGCGCATTGCAGGAAAAATAAATCAGACAAAAGCACTTGGCAGAAAACAATGAATTAGATAAAAAGCGCATTGCAGGAAAAAAATAGACAAAGGAGCTAACAGAAAAAAATGAATCAGAGAAAAATGCTTTGATGAAAACAATTAGAGGAAAAAGCCCTTCGCAGGAAAAATGGAAGGGGAAAATTGTGCTTCCAAAAAGGACAAATTGCTTTATGGAAAAATAAAATCAAATAGAGGCAAAAGCGCTTTGTGTAAAAAGATACACATCAGAAGAAAGCGCTTAGCCCATAAAATCATTTACCCCAAGAGCTCCCTTTGCAGGAAGAACTCCCTGCTAAAAGAATCATTTGCCAAAGGAATCGCATATTTCCTTCAAGGTGTTCCTGGAATGCTGCATTTACTGGGTAGGATTCGCTTTTCGAAATCCTCCAGGGACACAGCCCATTGCGAGAAGTGAGGTATACCTAAGTTGTGGGTCCAATCAGCTTGCCGCCATGCAGCCCTCAGCACAGTTGGAAAAGCTCCAGCTGCCCTGACTCGTGGACAAGCTGCGCCCGCGCCTGCCTCTCGGGCTTACCCCGACAGGCGGGCGGGGCAGGGGGCGGGGCGGGGGTGGGCACGGCCGCACCGCAGAGGCGCTGCGGGTGCCCTCCACTAAGGGTGGGTCTTGGGTTTCTTCCCGCAGGTGTTCAGGTACTCCCTGCAGAAGCTGGCGTACACCGTGTCCCGGACCGGGCGGCAGGTGTTGGGGGAGCGCAGGCAGCGAGCCCCCAACTGAGGCCCCAGCTCCCAGCCCTGGGCGGCCGCGTCATCAGGTGCTCCTGTGCATCTCGGCCAGCATGGGAGCCCGTGCCGCGCAGGAATGGGGGGTCCCCTGTGCTCCCTCGCCAGAGGAGCACTTGGCAAGGTCAGTGAGGGGCTGGTAGGCCCCCGGAGAAGCAGTACCGACAATGACGACGATACCAGATCCCCTCCTAACCCCTTTGCACCGGTCCCACTCCGGGGCAGGGTCGGGGGAGGAGGGGGAATGGGGGAGCAGAGCTGAGATCTGGGCGTAGGCACCGCATTCTGATCTGGACCAAGTTGGGACAGCAACATCTCAGCCCCGCAGCCACAGCCAGGCCAGCAGGCCCCACCACGGAGACAAACACCACACCAGCCAGCAGAATGGACATTCCAACATCACCAGCCGAAGCCCTGAACCTCAGTGCAGCAGAGACGGCACCTGCTGCGTGCCCGTGTGCCCCTGTGGCAGGACTGGAGGGTGCACCGGAAGGGGAGGTTAATAGAATGGGGCCCTTTCACTGTCCCTTGCCTAGGGCACATGCATTTCAGCCTTGCTGCCTTCGCTCCCTCAATTCCCCTTTCCCCCCTCACTGACTCCCAAGCCCACTCCACCCCACCTCAAGAAATGTGTCACTTGATTTGGGCCTATTCAACCAGTAAATGAATCCCATTTTTACTAAAGCATCTTCTCCGAGCCCCCTGCCCCTCACTGATCTTGCTTTTCCCTGGTCTCACGCAGTTGTGGTCAATATTGTGGTAATCGCTAATTGTACTGATTGTTTAAGTGTGCATTAGTTGTGTCTCCCCAGCTAGATTGTAAGCTCCTGGAGGACAGGGACCACCTCTACAAAAAATAAAAAAGCAATACCTCCCCTGTCTCGCACAGTGTCCCAGGACCCTGCGGGGCAGTGGAGGCGCACCAAAAAGTTGTCTCTTGTGGCTTCTTTTGCGGCTCAACACACTTCTAATACTGGGCTGATGTGCCCATTGTGGGGTGGGTACATTACTTGGGAGGATGGAGGAAAGGGGGGCGTCAAAATTGGAATAAATTGGGCCCTTCACACACCCAGCCCCACTTCCACACTGTCCTGAGATAAAGGACCATTTCCCCTTCCCCTAAGAAAGACTGACATCTTGTGGTCCCAGAATAAGGGACTACTGCACCCCCCCAAAGGGATGGGCGCCTTTACTTGTGGGCCTGGGATAAAGGGGCATAGCAGGTAATCACTTTGGGAAAGTTGGGGGTGGGGGAAGGGGAGTAGCCCTCAAAATGGGGCACTAGGGACCAGGGGGGTGATTTCAGAACACAAAGCCTCACTCCAGGTCTCCATCCAGGAGCCCCAAGGAAATGAGCACTGGGCAGGGTGGACCCTGGCTCCGACAGTGAGCGTGGGATAAGAGGTGTGGTGTGGCACCTCCTCTACCCAGCTTAGCACTCCCGGCCCTTGGCCACTACAAGGGCAACCTGCCTGGCTCTGATACTCGCCCAGATCTCCTGGTGCTGCACCCTGCCCTGAAACCCGCCCCCCCATTCCAGGTTCCCTGTTTTTCCCAGCTCCTTGTCCCTAAGAGACGCTTACCGGGTCCCCGGCCCTGGGCTCTCCCCTGCCATCATGTCAGGCAGGTGGTGGGCTGACTGCTCGTTTCTCTCCCCTCTCCCACTGCTCAGTGAGTCAGGGTTCTTTTTACGTGGGGTCAGCTGACTCTCACCAAATGGCCCTGCCGCCTGTTCAGCCTTGTCTCTGGCTTTGTGTGTCCCTGTCACTGCACACCTGTTCCTGGGTCAACACCAAGGAAGAATGGGAGTCAGAGGGCCATAACTCTCTCTTTCTGCTACTTCTTCAAATCCCTTAGTCACAGTTGGCACTAACACTTATGGAGCACAATGTACTTCGCCAGCTTGAGCCTGATCATGTTTCCGTCCCCTAAGCAAGCTCCTGAAGCTTCTCAGCCCAATCATCAGCACCTCCCAAGGCACCTACCACTTCATTCAGTGTCAGAAATTAGGGGGTTGGGCAGTGCAGATCTCGGTTCTGGTCTTAGCTTTGCCATCAACCAGCCTAGGGAATCTGCACCGATTCTCGTCTACCCCTCACCCTCAGGATCCCTCTGTAAGAAGGCCTCTGAGATCCCAGTGAACCCCAACATACTGGAAACACTGCCATCAAAATGTCAATCAGGACTCATCAGGACGCAGGAAGGATGTGCAGTCTGAGACTCCTTCTATCTTAGACTGGGTGGCTACAGCTGCTACCACAGCCTAAAAGGTGAGGTGGGTCTCCTCTTGTCCCAGAGTGACTCATAGCAGGCACTGCCCACACCTCTTCCCTTCTGAAGCCTGTGTCTTGTCAGGCCTCAAGCTGGGAGTGCCTGTGGTTTTCCACACTAAACCCACAGAACCATGAGCATATTTCAACATGTGTTCTCAATGAAGGCCGACCCTCTCCTCAGCCTTTGAGGGGCCCCACTGCCCCAGACTCTAGCCTCAGCCCAAGTTACAAGGCAGCAGAGTTCAAGTTGGCAGGCCAAAGCAGCATGGAATGGTCTGGCTGCTCTGAGCACAGCCCTTTTTGTCCCCCCAAGCAACCCCTGCCAGAAGGCAAGAAGCTGCTGGTAGCCCCAGAGCTTTCCAGATGACCGTGGCAAAGCCCTTTTCCTCCATCCGTCAGCAGGGCTCTGAGCGTGGCAGGGTGAGATGACAGACTTACGGGCAAGGGCTGCTCTGGTGGCCTGCACCTGCATGGGAGTGCTTGACCGTGCAATGTTCACTCCCCACATTCATCCTCCACCCGTAAACCCTCATGTTTTGGCAGCAGACTTAGCCCCCTGGAGAAGACAGTGCGTTCACTTTTCATCCTGTGCAATGCCTAGAAGTCTGGTCCAAACACACCTTGTTTATACATTTTCTTCCACAAGCTACACCATTAAAACATTTTATTCTGATAGAGAGCAATGGGAGGGGTTGAAAATGACTAGTGTTTTATTCCGAAGCCCTTAGTCACAGTGCTAAATGTACCCTTTCCCGGTCACTGCTCCCACAAGACTGTCCCCACAAGGCCAAGGACAGAGCAGGTGAGTTGAGAGGGTGTTGGGAAGGGGTCTGTAGGACTCCAGCAACACGGGAGACCCTGGGCCTAATGCCCAGAAAGATGTTCGTTTCTTCTCCTAATCGGGTGACGTGAAGTCCTGGGGGTGGGGCTGTTAGGCACCGTGACTTTCAGAGGCGTGGGTGCTGTGTGACACTGTTACCTCCATGTGCGGAACCTCTGGATTGTGACTGAAGGAAAGGATGTCTGCTCTCAGGGTGGGCAGGGCAGGAGCAAGTTTCTTGAGCTTCCGCTGGAGGGCCAGCAGTGGCTTATCACACATGTGTTGGACGGAGGAACGGGTTTGCTGTGGGCCATTTACTAGACATCTAATTTGAAACTTGCATCTCTTTAGGAGCCAACACACCAAAGAGAGATTCTGAATTTGCAGTTAACCTTCCCCCAGAGATTTAAACACGCTCGCACACACATGCTATCTAACAACAGTCTATTTCCCGGGTGTTCTGACTTCCTCCACATGCCCCAGAGACATGGTGTCACCAAATTCTCTGGGAATGAGCCTGTTTATCTGCCCCTCCCTCCCACAGGGCCCAGGCTCCAGCAGGATCCAGATTCCTGAGCATTCCCAGAGCAGGAAGTCAGAGAGGCAGGCAACACACGGTCCTTGGTATATCACACAGTGACAGGCTTGAAATGGAATGCATGTGTTTCAAAGATAGGAGAACAACAAAAAAAGACAGCCTAATCCAGATTCCTCTTTGAAACAACATATTACAGATAAAAGGTTAAAGTGTTCTTGGCAGCAACAAGACCAATTTCAGATACGGAATTGACCTGGTTCACTGGAAACCGACTGGGCTTCCTGTGACTGAATATTTTTACAGATTTGTTTGACAGTAATTAGCCTCTGATTTAAAACAAACACGCAAACAATGTCTAACACTTGGTATAAGCACTTAGGCTGGAACTGTTTTTTGGTCTCGGCTTTGGTGTCGCTGTCCAGAAGGCTGACGGGTGGCTGGACCGTGTCAGGCAGGGCAGAGAAGCCGTCCCCAACACACCAGTTCCCTGAAAGGGATAAGAGACGATCCGAACCTATAAACAGAAAGGCCGTTTCCTTCCTAGGACAGACCCCCGACTCCCAACATTTAGCGATGAAAAGTGACACGGAGGCCTGGAAGGAAACCAAAGGTTTGGAAAGGGGAAAGAAAAAAGCAACTGTCCCCCTTCCCCTTTCTTTCTTTCCAGGCCACTCAGCTGCCTTTGAGGACCGCTCCCCACACGTGCCGGGGGAAGGGGAATGGGTGTCCAGATTTGGCGTCAGCTTAGAGGGAGGAAGAGGCGCCCGCGACGCGGGGCAAAGAGTCCACCTACCACCCAGACACCGACGCCAGGCGGGCCCCGGGCAGGAGACGCTTCTCCCTCTGCTCCCCGTGCCTCTTAAAAATAAAACGCAACGGAAGTGATGGGGACTCAGTGACAGGCCCTTCCAGGCTGGGCTCCTGCCACGGGACCCGGGGCCTACGAGGTGAGGGGCGCGCACCCCCGCCCCGCGCCTCCGGCTCTGCCTGCCTCGTCGTGGGAGGGCGCTGACCTTGGAGACCGGAGCGAGAACCCGAGTCCAGCGGCCTGCCCTTAGGCTCGGAAGGGCCCCCCCCCAGGCCAGGGCCAAGCAGAGCAATCACCTGATGTCGGACAAGGGTGCCCCCCCGGGTTGCGGAAGGAAAACCCCAGTGAAGGGGACCCGGCGACGCCGAAGGTGACCCAGAAGGGACAACATGGCGGCGGGGCCCTACCAAGGCCTCTCATCCCGCCCCGAGCAGGCGGACGCCACGGTACCTGCAAGCCCCGCCATGGCGCCGCCGCCACTGTCGCCGCCGCTGCCGCAGCCAGCCTCCGCCTCAGCTCGCCGCCGACGCCGCAGGAAGCCGGGGAGCCGCCCCCTTCGTCTTCTAGCCGAGCGGGCCGAGGACCCCTCCCAGAATCGGGCTGCCTGGAACGAACGCCTGATTACACGTCCCGAAACGGGGCCAACCATCCCCGCTGTCTCCCCAATATCCCCACAGACCATCATTATGAGACTTTCCACGTCCTTTCATGAAACTCTGGGGGCGTCGAAGTCTGCAAATCCGAATGATTTTTAATCAGGCGCGGCTGGGGCAGCCCCGGCTCTCGGGCTCACGGTCCCTCATGCATATGCAGCAGATTGTGATCCGCACGCCTTGAGCGCGGGGCGGGCGGGGCTTGGCGCCGGGTGCGGAGCCGGGCTCGCCGCGGCCCGCTCGGACGGTCCGTGTGCGCGGAGGAGACCTCCCGGCTCGAAGTCCGCTCCTCCCTCGCCCTTTCATGAAGGGGCCAAGGCTCAGGAGCGGAAATATCTGGGCCCGGGGCCGGCCTTGGGTCAGGCCTGACTCCGCCCCTCGCCCCGTCCCTCGGGCGGGTCACTCGCCCACCCCTACCCTCAGCTCCGCCTGCCTGACGAAATGGCCACCCCGGGCTCGTTGGGGGGTTGAGTGAATCGCTGCGTCCGTTTATCAGCGCGTCGAGCTCACTGCCCGAGGGCCCACTGTGTGCCGGCGCCGTTTATCGGCGCGTCGAGCTCGCTGCCCGAGCGCCCACTGTGTGCCGGCGCCGTTATCAGCGCGTCGAGCTCGCTGCCCGAGCGCCCACTGTGTGCCGGCGCCGTT
>NW_007258385.1:196989-200293 GCF_000164805.1 Carlito syrichta | reverse complement strand
GGGCGACACCAGGTAGGTCTCAGCCTCGAGTACGCGAAGGGGCGAGAGAACCCGGGGAAGGGGTAGACGGAGACGAGGGCTTGGCTCTGGAAAGCTGAGCCCGAAGGCCTGGGCGACGTGCCGGCGGAGGGGCGACGGCACCGTTGTGAGATTGGCGTTCCGAGGGAGGCTGGCGTTGGGCGCCGCCCGCACCCAGGTCATGGCGCTGGGTGAGAACCCTGGGGAGGGAGGGCAGGTAGAAAAGCTGGCAGAAGAGGAGGATCCTGGAAGGAGGCTGAGAGGCCGTGGCCAGGGGGGTGGGAGGAGGACCAGGTGAGTGTGGGCCCTGGAGAGACGGTGGCAAGACAGAGTACCCCATGCGGTTGATGCTGTGGAGGACAGAGATGGCGCTGCTGGGTTTGGGAGAAGGAGGGTTTGTGGACTGTAGCCTTTACGTTGCGAGTTAAAAACAAAACGGAACAAAGCCTAAATCCATCGGCTTAAAAAAAAACTCATTCAGCAGAGTGGCAGTGTTATCACGGACCCGGGTTCACTTCATCCTGCTGCTGTCCTTGTGTTGGCTTCGTGCTCATGGCCATCTGATGGACACCCAGGTCACATCCGAGTCCAGGAGATGTGCGTTTCTCTTCTAGCTGAGCCGCACCCAGTCTTGGAGGTGGCCCCTCGCCTCTCTGCTGCTCATGGACCGAGGAATCGAAGCACTTATCCAACCAGGCATGCTCAGTATCTACCCCTGAAGGGTGAGTGGAGTCTCGGAGGGGAAGCTCCTGTTTAGAACAAGAGAGGCAGCGAGGTGTCGGCAAGGGTGTGGAGCATTTGGAATTCTTGCACACGGATAGCAGAGGAAGTTGGTACAACCACTTTGGAAAACTGGCAGCATC
The DNA here is from genome assembly GCF_000164805.1 of Carlito syrichta. Taxonomy (NCBI): domain Eukaryota; kingdom Metazoa; phylum Chordata; class Mammalia; order Primates; family Tarsiidae; genus Carlito; species Carlito syrichta. The sequence goes on along the minus strand of NW_007258385.1, from coordinate 199,412 downwards.
TGCTAAATCTAAAATGCGCCTCTGCTGTGACCTACAATTTCCACTCCTCAGTGTTCACCCAGGAGAGTGAGGGTCTGTGTCTACACAGAGACTTGTGCAAGAATGTTCATAGTAGATTTATTCACAGCTCAAACTGGAAACAGCTTGATGTCCATCAACAGGGGAACGAGGAAGCAAACTGTGGCATCCGGTGTCATATGGTGTCTTACATATTTTTTAAAAAGCCCAATACATGTAACACGGATTAACCTCACATACAGCATGTGGACTAAAAAAAGCCGGACACGAAGCCAGTGCATGCTGTCTGGTTCCATTTATATAAAGTCCAAGGGCGGGCAAAACGAATCTAGGTGATAGAACTCACAACAGTGTTACCTGGTCAGTGGAGGCAGGGATGGGAAAGGCTCAAAAGGGACTTTTCTGGGGTGCTGGGACAGGACTACAGCAACCCCTGGGTGGCAGTGACCCGAGTAAAATTTCATCGCGCTAGACCCTAAGCCAAGGGAACTTTAAGTATCTTAGATATGTGATACCTGAAGAACAACAAGAAAAGCACGGCCGGTGACCTGTACTGCCAAGCAGGGATCAGAAGGTCTGGTGGAAGGGCACCACTTTCCGGGCACCTTCATGCCAGGTCTGGGCACTGACAAGGCTGCGGTGGCCAACCCTCTTTCCCTTAGGGGAAGCTGAGGCAGGCACGCAAATGGAGGGGGTTCTGCTTAGTTGGCCCCTTCCTCCTTCCCCACAAGATGGCTCCACCCTCCCGGCTCAGCTCCAGGAGGTGGAGACGCCAACCCGGCTCTGACCTGGGCACCTGGAGTGTCCTTCTGCCCTAAAACTTGGCTAGCAGACCTCAACTCCCTGCCGAGGCCTCCCCACCCCCATCCCTAGCACGGACCTGGATTCACCGGCCACTCCTGCTCCACACTCCCGAGTCTCGTCTGTTCTTCCCGGTCCCTTGCTGGCCTCTTCTGTCCCCACCGCCAGCCTGTGGCCCAGACACCGTCCTGTCTCCCAGGCCTCCTCGCTGCCTCCTAGCCCCATCTCGCCCAGAGCCACTGTCCCCCACCCAGCAGCCAGGATGGCCTTTATGAGACGACTGTCCCTTTTGTCCTGGAGGGGGCATCCCCTCTTCCCTGTCAAGGCCTTTCCGGGTCTTCAAAGGCCCAGAGCAAGAGCAAATGCCACCTCCTCCATGAAGCCTTCGCACTCATTCATCAAATGCTTTTTGGTCACCTCCAACGTCAGGCGCTGGGCTAGGCATGAGGGACGGGAAAGAGACTGAGATCGATGTCATTGCAGACAGTCTGGTGAGTAGGGCAGTTAGGGAACGCCAAGCGTGCGCACATCCTGCCGCGGGCCCAGCCTTGCGGGGCTGCCGAAGGGCCAGGCTCACTTTGCCTCTGGCAGGAAGGAAGAGCAGGAACTGCTGAGTGGGTGAACGCGTGAGTGACTGGAAGGCCAGGCCAAGTTCCTCCCTTTCTTTCTTTCTTTTTTTTTTGAGTTGGAGTCTCACTCAGTTGCCCAGACCAGAGTGCAGCGGCCACTCCCGGCCACCGCAGCCTCGACCCGCTGGGCTCCGGAGATCCTTCCGCCTCAGCCTTCCAAGTAGCCAGAATTACAGCCATGCGCTACCACGCCCAGCTGATTTTGTGATTTATTGTAGTGATGAGGTCTCGCTGCCCAGGCGGGTCTCGAACCCGTGGGCTCGGGCCATCCACTCACCTCAGCCTCCCAAAGGCGCGGGATGACAGGCTGAGCCACCGAGCCCGGCTTTCCTCCCTTTCTTGTTGTCTTCCGAGCCTCTGGCTGAGCTGGTGACCAGGCTACGGAGTAGCTGAGCTGGGTGGCGAGTCTGGCCCAAATGGTGAAGAATGAGGAAGCGGCTTATTATTATTATTATTCTGTGATGAACAGAACGACACTGTGGAAAATCCCAGGACTTTCCTAGGCCTCACTCCTTTGGACAGTCGACAGTTACTTCAAAAAAAGAAAAAAAAAAGCCACCAACATTATATCCCTGCCAAAACTTAATTAGGTTCTGGAAATTCGGCCTGCAATGAAACAATAGTTAAATGTTAGCGCACTGAAGAAGCTACGCGATATCAAATGACTTAAGATGTAACAAGAAACGTGCTTACGAAGGTGACCGAAGAAAGCAGTAATAAGCTCTGGGGTAGCACAGGGTTTATTTCCCATTCTGTATGTATTAGCTGCGTGTCCTCGAGCCAGTTAATACGCCTCTCTGGGCCTCGCACGTCCTGTCTGCCGAGGGGGAGAGCGTTAGACGCTACCTCGGGCCACGTGGGGCGGTTCCCTGAGCCACGAAGTGCTCGGGAGGCGCCCGCCCCGCGCTTCGCCCTCAATGGCCGCCGCTTACAAACGGGAACAACGAGCCGGCCCGGAGGCTCAGCCTGCCATCC
>NW_007258385.1:164744-196951 GCF_000164805.1 Carlito syrichta | reverse complement strand
CACCGCGGGCCGGCTTTCGCGACCGCGGCGAGTCCTCCCGACGCGAAGGCCCTTCGTCCCAGACTTCGCCGGGCTTCCGGAGCTGAAGGGGCGGGGCGGCGGTTGTGGCCCAGCCTGTGGCGCCACCTAGCGGTCACACGGGGAACGGCCTGGCTTGCTAGTTGAAGTTTCTCCCACCTGCTAACGATACAACTGAGGCTGTATTAAGCCCTTACTATGTGCGAGACACTGAGTGCTACATGAACTGCCTCAGTTAATATCATTGCAAGCGCATAAGTCCAGGCTGTTACTATCTTACAAGAGAGGAAATGAGGGTGCAGAATGATGTGGTCCGTTGTCTGAAGCTACACAGGTCTAGACACATTTGAACCCAGGCCACACGGACCAGAAGTCTGAAGATTTCTGGACAGGCACCGGGAAAACGTGACAAGCCATGCTCCTGCCCTCATGCAGAACATACATGTAATCTGTAGCTATTTAAATGAGGATCAGGTTCCCATGCTTGGAAAACCTGTGAGCTGTCTTCCCAGGCTCTTCTGGAGGGCTTGGGAGGCAGGGAGCCAAGTCCTTCCCAGAAGATGACGCGATCCGGTAAGAGCTCGCTGTGAAACCCAGGTTCCAGAGTCTCAGCTGCCGTTCATTTATCCACTCACCCCTCCAGCAGATGTTTATCGAGCACCTGTCACCAGCCAGGCACTGTGCTGGGCTCTGGGATACAGCGGTGAGCAAGACAGACAGTCCCTGATGCCGGTGGACTCACAGCCCCACAGCAGAAGAGCCAGACCTGGGACCCGAGACGAAGCGTGTCCCTGGGTGACAGAAGAGGATCACAGGCAGGCTGACCTAAGTTAGTCTGGGGTGGCCCAAGAAGGCTTCATTTCCACCTGAGCCCTGAGGAGGAAGGAGCTGGGTCACGGATATGAGTGACAGCACTGCAGACAAAGAGGACAGAATCGGAGGGAGCAGGGAGGTGAGAGGGCAGGGCTGTTCCAGAGGCTGAAAGCAGATCAGCGTGGCGGGATCTCTGAGCGGGAGAAGGGAGCATGGGTCATATCACGCAGGGTCTCACAGGCCAAGGATGGAGTTCGAACTTTATCCCAGAGACAATGGAGAGCCAGTGGAAGGGTCTCAAGAGGAAAGTGATACTTCCTGATTTTTGAAAGGTCACCCTGGCCAGGGTAAAGGGATTGGAGAGCAGAGAGGAGGTGGGCGGGTGAGAGGGGGAGGCGGGCCTCTGGGTGGGGGCTTGGCAGAGCGGAGGCAGTGGGGAGGTGGGGCGGTGGGCTGGTGTGTGGCGCCTTGAGGAGCTGGGGCTGTCAGGACCTGCTGGTTGCTTCCAGGCGCGGGACACGGCTTCAGGGCTGTCTTGGGACTGGGCTTTGAAAGTGGACGGATCTTCTGGAGTGGGACGCGCCCAGGGAGCGGCAGGCTTGGGCAGGCTGCCTTGCCTTTGGGCCAAGCTCAGAGGACGGAGAATCATTTTTTCTGTGTTCCGTCCGTCTCAGATCATGCCGGGAGATGACCCTCGCTCAGGGAGGGGGGAGGTCATGGTGCCAGGGTGCTGCTCGGAGAGGCCCAGGCGTCTGCTGCCCTGGCCGTGGTATAGGACAGCACCAGGGACTCAGACTCAGCAGGAGCACAGGCTGCTCTCACTGCTGAGGTGCACAAAGGGTTGCCTGGCTGTTTCCTGGAGAAGCCGCCCCCCCCCATATACATTAGGGCAGGAATTTCTTTCCCAGCAGCTGAGGTGGGGATTTGGGGATTTATTTGAGAGACTTAGGTTGATGTGGCCCTGAGCAAAGGGTGCAGAACTGTGGCCCAAAATTCCTACCTAAGATCCAAAGCATTCTCTCTTTTCCCTTATTTTATTTTTTTCCACTATTTTATGGAAAGTAATGGAACTCCTGCTGATTTAAGTTAAAAAAAAAAAGTGTACCAGCAGAACCATGAGGCTCTCGGAGTTAAGATGCCACTGAAGAAGCAAGTGTGGCACCACAGGAACCCAGCAGGCTACTTCCCTGCCTCAGGGCCTTTGCACGTGCTGTTCCTGCCGTGGAAGTGTCTTACCTGTCCTTCTTTGTCCAATTGACTCCAGCTCACTTGGAAGGTCTTCGCGTCCTCAAAATCCCTGTCTGGCTTTCCAGATGAAGGCGGGCACATTGCAGGTGCTGTCCCAGGGCTGGGTCCTTTTCCTACTGGCCCTTTGCATAACCGTGACAGACTCAGTGCTCGCTGGACAAATACCTGTCTTCCCAAGTAGCCAGTGAGCGCTCTGAGGCAGGGGTTTACGTCTGCCTTGGTTCCTGCTGCGCTTTCGGAACCCGGCACCGGGAACGGCAGCAAAGTCACGCTGTGGACGGAAACCCCAACCCTTCTGTGGCTGATGGCGGCGGGTGTTTATTTCTGTTCATGTGACATGTCTGTGGCAGCTTGGCGTGGCTCTGCTCTGTGTTGTTTCACCGTGGGACCCAGTCTGATGGAGCAGCCTCCATCTGGCAAGGGCTGAGAGTGACCCGCCTGTGTGCACCAAGCCCTGGTCCCAGGACCAGGCGGAGGCTGGCACAGCTTGAAAGTGGTTGAGCAGAGTTGAAGCCTGGGACAGCAGGGAGGGAAAGACACAGGATCCCCTGAGGACCTCTGTCCTCCGTCATGGAGGCCTCGCCGATAAAGAGTGCTCTAGAGCGGGCACAGGGTTTGCTCACGCTGGCGCAACTGTAAGTGGTGTGGCACACAGGCGTCTGGACATGGGCTTTGGAATCAGAAATTTCTGGGTGCAAATCCTGTTTGTGACAATAAGACATCAGCATAAATGACAACAGCCATGCATCACTACACATTGAGAACGCAGGAGTCTATGCCGTCAGTAAAGAAATAAGTGGGAGAGAAGGAGACCCTTCCTCAGAGCTGAAGGCTGAGGGAAAAAGGGACAGTAGAGCGGAGAAACCTGACAGGCCACACCTGTCACCGAGTGACAGGCAAAACCCCTCCATGGTAGAAAATCACAGCGATGGTTGCAGGGTCAGGGTGGCTGGGAGGAGCGCGAGGGAACTTCCTGGATCGATCGTCCTGTCCCACATCTCTGTTGTTCCGTGGTGAGCAGGTAGCACAAGCCTACCCGAGGAAGCTGAGAGGTCACAGAGAGAGGCTGATAAATCGCCTCTCAGAAACCTGTCGCGGGAACTTACAGGCAGAAGCCATGTCGTGGGCGGCCACTTCCAGAACATACCCTTCTCGGAGCAAGCTTGTAGGGCGAAACGTGTGCGGCTTCTCCCACCTCAGACTTCCTCTTGGAACGCGTGACCCCTGGGGCGGCTGGACACGCATCTTTGTGAGGGCGGCCTGTGCCACGGGAGCACATGGACATGCAGGGGCCAATCACGGTCACCGTGGGTCATCATGGCTTCACTCCCTTATGGCGTCTGTCACCCTAGCCGGGCCACAGGCAGCTCTCCTGCACTCATACAGGGTCGGGGGGCACAGGCATATGGATTCGCCGGAGTTTGGGGAGTGGTCTGCTGAAGATCTGTGCATTCCATGGCACATGCATGCTTTACATAAACACTGAGCTCTCGTGAATGACACAGATGGTGAAGTGTATGGGGAGTGGGCTGATGTTTGCTACTTACTCTGGGATGCATCAGGAAAGCAGACAGATGAATGGATGGACAGAGAGATGGATCTGTGATAAGACAAATGTGGCAAAATGTTACATGTAGAAGCTAGGTGGAGTATATATGGGTATTAGCGGTAAGATTATTTAAGCTTTATTGTATGTTTGAAGTTTTTCATTTAAAATGTTGGGGGACAAAAGCAACAAAGACCCAGTATTGATAGGTTGTTAAAACACTGCTTTCTAATGGCATATGAGCAGGACATTCTGCTTTAAAGACACCAAAATCACAAATTATAGATGGAATTCTGACCAGAGGACTCTTCAAGGAAAAGGCCCTAACCTAGTTTCAAACGATTGAAGAGTGATCACACATTTTTATGTTATCAGTTAAAATGAAACACTTAAACTTTGTATGTAATAGTTTAAGGTTTAAAAAAAAATTAACAGCCGGGCTCGGTGGCTCAGCCTGTAATCCCAGCACTCTGGGAGGCCGAGGCAAGTGGATTGGCTGAGTTCGTGGGTTCAAGACCTGCCCGAGCAACTTGGCGAGACCTTATCTCTACAATAAATCAAAAATTGGCTGGGCATGGTAGCACGCACCTGTAGTTCCAGCTACTTGGAAGGCTGAGGTGGAAGGATCGCCAGAGCTCAGCAGGTCAAGGCTGCGGTGGCCGGGAGCGTGCCATGGCACTCCAGTCTGGGCGACGGAGTGAGGCTCCAACTCAAAAAAAAAAAAAATTTACAGACTGTCAGCCCATAGAGCATCTTTGCTTGAGTCAGAAAAAGTCACCCCTTCCTCTGGGTGGATACAGATCCACAGTGGGGGAAACAATAGCTGGATTTCTGTTCCTGCTTGGCTGAGTGAGCTTGCACAATGTGCAACCTGCCCAACTGTTCGTGGCATTCCAGAAACGATTTTCCAGTTCCAAGCACAAATAGGTAAAGGGACTGTCGCTGGCTGTGTCACCCACCTCTCAAGTCTGAGGGCCATCTCATACTCAACAGAAAGGTCCCTATCAGAATACCACCTCCCCCAGCTTCCCCAGGCCCTGTTCCAATTCCATGATCACCTTGACCTCCTTCCTGTCTGTCCCCCTTATTAGTGGAGCTGGAGAAGTTGGTAGGAGGACAGAGGAGGATCTCAAGGATGATCAGGGTGACCATCAGGGAGGAGCTGATTTTTCAGGAAGGGTAGGGTTAATACATCCTGCTCCCACAGCCTTCCCTGGAATCTCAGTTTCAGGGAATGGATGGGTGAACACTCTAGGCGGTGCAGGAAGGAGGGCTGGAAAGAAGAGAAATGAAGGCAGGAGCTCTGAGAAGGCTTTCTGGTCATTCGTGTCCTCCCCTACACAGAGCAGGGCTGTCCCGTCCCCTGGCCCCGCCATGTAGCTAGCAGAGACACATGGATTCTGGGCCGGAAGCCCAGAATGGCTCCCGTTCCTGGAGTGCTGGGTGGCCCAGCCCTCAGCCAGGGATCGGAGAGGGAAGCCAGTGCCTCCAAACCCCTGGCCCCAAGTCGACCCTGCTGTGGTGAGCCGGCAGAGGGAGTAGCGGGACTTCAAGGGCGTCCCCGGGGTCCCTCTGAGCATTTCAGTTCTGCCTCTCAGGCGCGTGCCCTGTGTGACCTCGCACACGTCACCCACCCTCTTGCAGTCTCAGACTCCTCAGTGATGTGGGTTGAACCATGGTGCTTCCCTCCTGGGATGCTTGTGAGTTCAGTGTGTGTGCAGATGCAGCAGAAAACACCCAGGAAACAGCAGGTGCTCCTGCCACCTCTGGGATCCCACACGGTCCACTGGGTCCTCGAGGGAGATCTCTAATTCCACACATTTGTCAACCATGAGACCAATGCTGAAAACCTTTTTGTAGTTTCAGCGATCCGGTTAAAAACTTGACAAAGAACTTGATGAAAGTGTTTTGAATCCAACGAAGAGACACTTGAAAGTCTGGACTGAAAAGTCTTCATCTGTTCCCAAGCAGAGAAGCAGCTGTGAGTGGATAAGAATGCTTCTCCCAGCTGGTCTCGGTGGCTCAGCCTGTAATCCCGCGCCTTTGGGAGGCTGAGGTGAGTGGATTGCCTGAGCCTGCGGGTTCGAGACCCGCCTGGGCAGCGAGACCTCATTTCTACAATAAATCAAAAAATCAGCCGGGCGTGGTAGCGCGCGCCTGTAATTCTGGCTACTTGGAAGGCTGAGGCGGAAGGATAGCCGGAGCCCAGCAGGTCGAGGCTGCGGTGACCGGGAGCGGCCACTGCCCTCCAGGCTGGGTGACAGAGTGAGACTCCAACTCAAAAAAAAAAAAAGAATGCTTCTCCCATCACTTTGTAGACATTGACAAATAACTTGACACACTCCATGGAAGATTGCTTCTGATGGCTTCCAGAAATAAAAGCTTGGTGTACAAAAGTCATGACATCATTTTGATAAGGAATTGATTCTCAGTATCCACCCATATCAGATAAGGAGTTAATCTCTCTCTTCTGAACTCTAGATTTGTGTGTTCAACTGCCTACTGGACACCTTCACTTGGACAGCTAACAAGCATCTCAAATCCAACACGTCCAAAACGGAAGTCCCGATTCCTGTTTCCCAGCCCCACCCCATCTGCTCTACCTGGGGTCTTTTTCATCTCAGTTGATTAGAAAGACCTTCCATCTTCTCAGGCAAGAGAAGTCACCCCTAGAGTCACCCTTGACTCCTCCACATCTGGTCAATCTCTGTGACTCTGCCTTTGAGGTCTCTCCAGAATCCAAGTACTCCTCACCATTTCCACCTCTAATGCCTTGGTCCAGGTTACTGCTGTCTCTTATCTGGATTAGCAGATGCCTCCTGGCTGGCCTCCTTGTTTCTAGCCTTGTGCTGCCATAGTCAAAACCTGGCAGCCAGAGCAGTTTTGTTAAAAATAAGTCAGACCGTGCCACTCCTCGAAATCCTCAACGCCTCTCTTTCTTTCCCAGCGTTCAATCCCAAATCCTGCAAGACTCTCCATGAGCAGGTGCTGCCCCTCTGACCTCCTCTTCATACCACTCCCGTCTCTCTGTTGTCCCTTGAAGATTCCAGGCATGCTTCCCCCCTACAAATTTGCCCTGGCTCTTCCCTCTCTTGAAATGCTCTTCCCCCAAGTGTTTTCATGACCCTCTCCCTCACATCCTGCAAGCCTTTACTCAAGTGAGACCTGTTGACAAGGTCGACATTGGCAATCCTCTCTGAAGCTGCAGCCTACTCCCACGCTCGGTTTCCTCTCTCTGTGCTCTGGTCATAACACTTATGGCTTGCTAACATATTATGTAATTGATTTACTCAGCATGCTCATTATCCGTCTCTTCCTCTACAACGTAAGCTCCATGTAGGCAGGAGTATTTGCCTGTTGCATGCACTGACGTAACGCTTTTTTCTAGCAGAGTGCCTGACAAAATAGGATAAGTGCTCGGTAAATATTTGGTGAATGCATCTGACGACTTTCTGAGTACATATACACGTGTGGAGGTATTCTCGTGGGTGGGTCTTTCTAAAAATCCCCAAACTAGAATGATCTAATAGCTTTATTGTCTGGAACTTCATCTGCATCCAAAATTAAGCAGCACTGAGGTGACAGGCTCGTTCTAATTGATCATAAATACCCCTTTCTCCGTACTGAGAAGCTTACGCACTAACATGCTACACCCCTAAATTTAAAAAGTAGGTTGCATAAAAAAATAAGTTGTATAAAAATAAACGCATACATTCTCATATACTAACAGCAAATAAATGAAAATGGATTTTTAAAAATTCCATTTACACGGGCATAAAAAATTCTTCTAAATGAATCTTACAAAAGTTACCTAAGACCTCCACACAAAAAACTATAAAACACTGCTAAAAGAAATTAAAGAAGACCTAAATAAATGGAGAGATACAGCAGGCTCAGGGACTGCATGACTCGATATGAGGAAATTATTATATTTCTCACCAGATTTATCTACAAATTAAACCCCATCTCAAGCAAAGTTCCAAATGATTTTTATAGAAATTGGCAGATAATTCTAAAATTTATATGGAATATGGAAATAAAAAGGGAATAAAATAACCAGAGCAATTTTTTAAAAATGGAAGAATCTACCTGATTTCAAGGCCTACTATAAAGCTTCAGTAATCAAGACAGTTTGGCACTAGCAAAAATATAAAATACAGGCTGGGTACAGTGGCTCATGCCTGTAATCCCCAGCACTTTGGGAGGCAGAGGCAAGAGGATTGCCTGAGCCCAAGGCTTTGGACCAGCCTGGGCAACTTGGTGAGACCTCGTTTCTACAATAAATAAAAAAATTAGCCAGGCATGGTGGCACACACCTGTAGTTCCAGCTACTTGGAAGGCTGAGGCAGAAGGATCTCCTGAGCCCAGCAGGCCAAGGCTGCAGTGGCTGTGAGTGTGCCACTGCACTCCAGCCTGGGCAACAGAGTGAGACTCCTACTCCAAAAAAAAAAAAAAGAAAGAAAGAAAGAAAAGAAAAAAATTAAGCCGGGCTCGGGGGTTCAGTCTGTAATCCTGCGCCTTTGGGAGGCTGAGGTGAGTGGATTGCCTGAGCCCGCGGGTTCGAGACCCGCCTGGGCAGCGAGACCTCATCTCTCCAATAAATCAAAAAATCAGCCGGGCGTGGTAGCGCATGCCTGTAATTCCGGCTACTTGGAAGGCTGAGGCGGAAGGATCACCGGAGCCCAGCAGGTCGAGGCTACGGTGGCTGGGAGTGGCCACTGTACTCCAGTGTGGGCAACAGAGTGAGACTCCAACTCAAAGAAAAAAAAAAAAAAGAAAAGAAAAAAATAAATAATATAGATCAGTGCAAGGGATGCAACTCATTTTTTTGGGACAATATTAGAGTTTCCATTGCATAGATGAATTATGTTACTTTTAAAAACCAACTTTGTTGAGGTATATTTTACATAAAATAAAATGAGCACATTTTGGGAGTACATTTGGGTTATTTTATTTTTTAAAGTTTGTTGAGGAATAACTGAAATAGAATAAACTTCACATATTTAAGTTGTACAATTTTTGGTATATGTATACATCTGTGAAACCATTACAACCAAGATAGTGAAACTTTTCATCAACTTAAAAGTTTCCTTATTGACCAGGTGCAGTGGCTCAGTCTGTAATCTCAGCACTTTGGGAGGCCAAGGTGAGAGGCCAAGGCGAGAGGATTGAGACCAGCCTGGGCAACTTGGTGAGACCTCGTCTCTACAATAAGTCACAAAAAACTAGCTGGGCATGGTGGGGTGCATCTGTAGTTCCAGATACTTGGAAGGCTGAGGTGGAAGGATTGTCTAAGCCCAGCAGATCAAGGCTGTGGTGGCTGGCTGTGAGTGTGCCACTGCACTCCAGCCTGGGCAACAAAGAGTGAGACTCCAACTCAAAAAAAAAAAAAAGTTTCCTTATGTTTATTTGTGATCCATTCTTGCCTTTAGCCCTGTCTCCAAATAACCACTGATATGTTTTATGGATTTTTATAAACATAGAAACATATTGATATAATCTTTTATTTTTCTTTTTAGTTTTCATTGATTGAACCAGCCTTGCATTCCCAGGATAAAATTCACTTGATCATGATGCATTATCCTTTTTATATTTTGCTAGATTTGATTTTCTTATGGATCGTGCACCTATGTTTATGAAGACTATTGTATTCATTTAAAAAACTGTATTTGACTTTATATTAGGTAAGATGGGTCTCATAGAATGAGTTGGAATATAGTCCCTTCTCTTGGGTTTTCTGAAAGAATTTTGTAGAATTGATATTATTTCTCTATTAAATGTGTGGTAGAACTTGCCAGCATAGTCATCTAGGCCTGGAGGGTTTTTTTTGTTGGCAGATTTTTAACTATGAATTCAACATCTTTAATAGTAGTGGGACTACTAAGGTTATTTATTCCTAACAGAGCTTTGATAGTTTGTGCCCTTCATATAAATGTTTATTTTATCTAAGTTATTGAACTTATGGACATACTTTACTCATAACATTCTATTATTATTATACTTTTGATGTCTGCAAGTCATACTGACGTCTCCTCTTTCATTCCTAATATTGGTACTGATGTCTCTTTGTTTGTGAAAAAAATCGGTTTTATTGATCTTTTCAAAAAATCAGTTTTGCTTCACTAATTTTCTTTGTTGGTTTTGTGTTTTCTATTTCATTGATTTTTGGTCTAATCTTTGTTATATTTTTCTTTCTGCTTTCTTTGAATTTAATTTGCTCTTAATTCTAGTTCCTTGATGGAAAATAGCAGGTTTTTCTTTTGTGACTTTTCTTCTTTTTCAGTAGAGCCATGTAAGTCTGTGCATTTCACTGTGGGTGTTGCTCTAGCTACTTCCTACAATGTTGATGTTGTGTTTTGTTTTTTTCTAATTAAAATATTTTCTATTTCCCACATGATTTCTTCTTTGATTCGTGAATTATTTAGAGATGTGGTTTTTCATTTTCAAAATGCTGGTGAATTTCCAAATATATTTCTGTTGTGATTGATTTCTAGTTTAATTCCTTTGTGGCCCAATAACATATGTTTTATGATTTAAGTTATTTTAATCCTATTGCTGATTGCATTATAGCCCAGAGCATAATATGTCTTGCTGAGCATTCCATGTGCACCTGAAAAAACTGTGCATTCTATTGTTGGGTGAATGTGTTCAAAAAATATGAATTAGGTCAAGCTGGTTAATAGAGTTTTTCAGGTCTACTATGTCCTGACTGATTTTTTAAAAATGCTTGTTCTATGAATTACTGAGAGAGGAGTGTTGAGGTCTCCAGATCTGAGTGTAGATTTGCTATTTTCTTCTTTCATTCTATTGGCTTTGCTCCATGTGTCTTGAGCCCTGTTGTTATTAGGATTATTTTGTCTTTAATGAGTTGATCTTTTCTTCATTATGTAATATTTCTCTTTATTTTCAGAAATCTCTCTTGTCTTGAAATTTACTTGGTCTAATATTAACATAGCTTTCTTTTGATTAGGTTTGCATGATGTATCTTTTCCCATTCTTTTACTTTTAACGTATTTGCAAAGGCTAAAAGTAGGCGTCTTGCATATGGCAAATAGTTGATCTTGTTTCTCTACCCAGTTTGGCAATTTCTTTCTTTTAATTGGGATGCTTAGACCATTTACATTTAACGTAATTAACAATATGGCTAGACTTAAACTATAATCTTTCTGGTTGTTTTATGTTAGTACAGTCTATTTCCTTTTTCTTTTTTTCTTTTTCTGGTTGCTATTAGAGTAATTGAGTACTTTTTACTATTCCTTTCTATTCCCACTCTTAGTTTATTAGTTACACCTCCTTTTAAAAAACTTCAGTGATTGCTTTAGGATTTGCACTGTACATTTTTAACTTACTGCAGTCTACCTTCAAAATGCATCACTTCCCATGCAGTGTAAGACTCTTCCAACAGTTCACTTTTATTTACTTCCTTCTAAACTTTGTGCTACTCTTGTCATACATTTTACTTTTGTATATGTGCTAGATCTCACAAAGCATTGTGAGTAGTTTTTCTTAGCCATCTTTTAAATATATTAAAAATAGAAACATGTCATATTAATTTTTACTTATAATATATCCTGCATTTGTGTGTGTGTGTGTAGATGCATTTGAAGCCATTTGGTATCTTACTTCTGCTTGAAGAAATTTCTTTAACATTTGTAGTAAAGGTCTACTAGAAATGAATTCTCTGCTTCTATTTATCTGAAGTATTTTTTGATACCTAATAGTTGTAATATTTATGGGGTGCATGTAACATTTTAATACATACAATGTGTAATGATCAAATCAAGGTAATTAGGAACCTCAAACATGTATTACTTCTTTGTGTTGGAGACATTCCAAATCTTCTCTTCTAGCTATTTTGAAACACAGAGGGCGCTAAAAACTGTATACACATTTTAAGAAAGAAAAAACTGTATTAAAATGGTAATACTCAATTATATCAATAGCAAAAGATGAATACAAGTCACATTTGACTTCTGTAGTTACAAGAGGTGCTCAAAGTGGTTTCTATCAGAGTCCAGACACTTCTGATGACGACAAACATGGGTAACATCTCTTAAAATGTGTACACTTTTTTTGGCACCCCCAGTATATAATGAATTCTTAACTATAATTGCCCTGCTGTGCTACCAAACACTCAAACTTTTTTCTTCTAACTGTAACTTTGTACTCATTAACAAAACTCTCTTCACCCCTCATCTTCTATCCTTCCAGGCCACTCATAACCACCATTCGACTCATTATCCCCAGGGGATCATTTTTTTAAGCTCCCACATATTGAGTAAGTATATGTGACATTTGACTTTCTGCGCCTGGCTTATTTTACCTGGTGTAATGTCCTCTGGTTCCACACATGTTGCAAATGACAACATTTCATTTTTTTAATGACAATAATATTCCATTGTATATATATATATACACACCACATTTTCTCTATCTAGTCTTATTTTGGTGGACACTTAGGTTGACTCCATAAATTGTTTATTGTGAATAGTGCTGCGATAAACGTGAGCCATCTCTTCAAGATACTGATTGTGCTTGTTTTGGCTATATACCCAGCAGTGGGATTGCCGGATCATATATTAATTCTATTTTTAGTTTTTTGAGGAGACTTCATACTGTTTTCCATAGCTGCTATACTAAGTCACATTCCCATCGAAAGTGTACAACAAGCATTTTCCTTTCTCCGCAGTCTTGCCAGCATCTATTATTTTCTGTCATTTTAATAGTAGCCTTTTTAACTGGGATGAGATGATATCTTTGTGGTTTTGATTTGGAGTTCCCTGAAAATTGGTGATGTTGAGCATTTGTCATATACTCGGCCATTTGCACATCTTCTTTTGAAAAATGTCGATTAAAATCTTTTGCTCGCTTAAAAACTGATTATTGGGTTTTTTCCTATTGAGCTGCTTGAGTTCCTTGTACTTCTGGTTATTAAGCCCTTGTCAAAAGGTGGATAGTTTGCAAATATTTTCTCCCATTCTGTAGGTTGTCTCTTTACTTTATTGTTTGTTTCCTTTACTGTGCAAAAGCTTTTTAACTTCATGTAATCCCATTTGTTTATTTTTTCTTAAGCTGTCTGTGCTTTTGAGGTTTTATTCAAAAATTCTTTGCCCACACTAATACCCTGAAGTGTTTCCCCCAATGATTTTTTGCAGTTGTTTTGGGTCTTATACTTAAGTATTTACTCAATACTTGATTTGTTTTGGGGATCTAGTTTTATTCTCTTGTGTATGGATATCCAGTTCCCCAGCACCATTTATTGAAGAGACTCTTCTTTCCCCAATGTACGTTCTTGGTGTCTTTGTCAATTTTCAGTGAGTTGACTGTTAATGCGAGGATTTCTTTCTAGGTTCTCTATTCTATTCCATTGGTCTATGTGCCTGTTTTCATGCCAGTACCATGCTATTTTGGTCACTATAGCTTTATATTTTGAAGTCAGGTAGTGTGAAGTTTCTGGCTTTGTTCTTTTTGCTCAAGATTGCTTTGACTATTTGAGGTCTTTTGTGATTCTGTACAAATTTTAGGATTGTTTATTTTATATCTGTAAAAAATGTCACTGGGATTTTGATAGGGATTGCATTGAATCTGTAGCTCACTTTGGGTATGAAAGCATTTTAACAATATTAATACTTCCAGCCCATGAACATGGGATATCTTTCCATTTTTGTTCATCCTCTTCAATTTTTTTCATCAGTGTTTTATAGTTTTCACTGTAGAACTCTTTCACTTCTTAGGTCAAGTTTATTCCTGAGGTAATTTTTGTACCTATATTTGTAAATGGAATTACTTTATCGATTTCGTTTTCAGATTGTTCACTGTTGGTTTATATAAATGTTACTGAGTTTTAGATGTTGATTTTGTATCCTGTAACTTGACTGACTTTATTGATCAGTTCTAAAAATTTTTTAGTGAATTATTTATGTTTTTCTAAATATAAGATTATGTCATCTGAAAACAAGGACAATTTGACCTCTTTCTTTCCAATTTGGATGCTCTTAATTTCTTTATCTTGCCTAATTGGTCTGGCTAAGACTTCTAGTAGCGTGTTGAATAAAAGTGGTAAAAGTGAGCATCCTTGTTCTAGATCACAGAGGAAAAGCTCTCAAGTTTCCCCTATTTAGTATAATCTTAGCTGTGGGTTTATCATAACTGGTCTTTATTGTTTGGGGGTATGTTCCTTCTATACCCAGTTTGTTGAGAAAGTCTTTATCCAACATGAAACCATGTTGAATTTTATTGCATGCTTTTTCAAAATCTATTAAAATGATCATATGGCTTTTATTCTTATTTCTGTTAATGTGATATAGTGATTTGCATATGGTGAACTATCCTTGTATCCCTGGGATAAATGATCATGGTGAGTGATGTTTTTAACATATTGTTGAATGTTATTTGCTGATATTTTGTTGAGGATTTTTTGCATCTATATTCATTAGGGATATTGGCCTGTAATTTTCCTTTATTGTGTCCTTGTCTGGTTTTGATGTCAGGGTAATACTGGCCTCATAGGATGAATTTTGAAGTAGTCTCTCCCTTCAATATTTTGTAATAGCTTGAGTAAAATTGGTATTAGTTCTTTAAATGTTTGACAGAATTCAGCAGTGAAGCCGTTAGGTTTTTCTTTGATAGAAGACTTTTTATTACTGCTTTGATCTTGTTATTCATTATTGGTCTGCTCAATTTTGGGAGGTTGTATGTGTCCAGGAGTTTCTTCATTTCTCCTAGGTTTTCCAATTTGTTGGCATGTAGTTGCTCCTAATGGTCTCTAATGATCCTTTGTAATTCTGCGCTATAAGTTATGATGCCTCCTTTTTCATCTCCAATTTTATTTATTTTGGTCTTCTCTCTTTTCTCCTTAGTATAGATAATTGTCAATTGTGTTAGCTTTTCATAAAGCCAACTCTGTATTTCATTGATCTTTTGTATTTTTTAGTCTCAATTTCGTTTATTTCTGCTCTGATCTTTATTCTTTCAGTCTACTAATTTTGGATTTAGCTCGTTCTTGCTCCTCTAGTTCTTTGAGGTACATTGTTAGGCTGTTTGTTTGAAGTCTTTCTACTTTTTTGACATATTTCTATAAACTTCCCTCTTAGTACTATTTTTGCTATATCCCATAGGCTTTAGTGTATTGTTTTTCCGTTTTCACTTGTTGTAAGAAATTTTTTAATTGCCTTCTTAATTTTTTCATTGACCTATTGGTTGTTCAGGAGCATGTTGTTTAATTTCTGTGTGTTTGTACAGTTTCATAAGTTCCTTTTCTTATTCATTCTAGTTTTATTTTATTGTAGTGAGAAAAGATACTTTATATGGTTTCTATTTTTAAAATTTTGTTGAGACTTGTTTTGTGTCCTAACATATAGTCTGTCTTCAAGAATGTTCCATGTACTGATGAGAAGAATGTGTATTCTGCAGCAATTGGATGAAATGTTCTGTAGATGTTAGTTAGATCCATTTAGTCTTGAATATAGTTGAATTCCAATGTTTCTTTGTTGATTTTCCATCTGGTTGAGATTTTCGTTGTTGAAAGTGGGATGTTGAAATTTCCTACAATTATTGCGTTGCAGTCTATTTCTCCCTTCCGACATATAAATTTTTTTTTGAGTTGGAGTCTCACTCCGTCGCCCAGGCTGGAGTGCAGTGGCACACTCATGGCCACCCCAGTGTCGACCTGCTGGGCTCCAGCGATCCTTCCGCCTCAGCCTTCCAGGTAGC
Organism: Carlito syrichta; assembly: GCF_000164805.1. Classification (NCBI taxonomy): domain Eukaryota; kingdom Metazoa; phylum Chordata; class Mammalia; order Primates; family Tarsiidae; genus Carlito; species Carlito syrichta. The sequence goes on along the minus strand of NW_007258385.1, from coordinate 181,614 downwards.
TGGAACTACAGGAACATGCTACCGCTCCCAGCTAATTTTTGATTTTTTTATTGTAGAGTCGAGGTCTTGTCAAGTTACCAGGGCAGGTCTTGAACCACAGGCTCAGGCAATCCACTCGCCTCAGCCTCCCAAAGTGCTAGGATTACAGACTGAGCCACCAAGTCTGACCATTTGTTTTGTTTTTGATGAGAGTCTTGCTCTGTTGCCCAGGGTAGAGTGAAGTGGTGTGATCATAGCTCTCTATAACCTCGAACTCCTAGCAATTCTACTGCCTTAGCCTCCTGGCTGAAGACTATAGGCATATGCCACCATGCCTGGTTAATTTTTTTAATTTTATTTTATTTTAAAGATGTATAATTCAGGATTAGATACACAAATGGCCTGGCTAATTTTTTTTTTTTTTAAAGAGATAGGATCTCCTAATGTCCAGGCTGGTCTCTCAAACCCTGGAACTCAAGCAATCCTCCTGCCTCAGCCTCCCAAAGTGCTAAAATTACAGATGTGAGCCACCCTGCCTGGCCAATATTTGCTTTAATGTATTTGGGTTCTTTAATGTTGGATATATTTACAATTGTTATGCCCTCTTGCCAAACTGACCCCTTTATCATTATATAATGACCTTTGCTATCTTTTGTAAGTGTAAGTACTCCTGCTCCTTGTTGGCTTCAATATGCATGGAATATCTTTCTCCATCCCTCCATTTTCAGTATATATGTGTCTTTATGGGTGAAATGAGTTCCGTGTAGACAGCATATAGTTGGGTCTCCCCCCCCTTTACTTACTCTGTGTCTTTTAATTGGAAAACTTAGTCCATTTACATTCAATGTTATTATTGATAAAGAAGAACTTATTACTGTCATTTTGTTACTTGTTTTCTGGTTGTTTTGTAGCTCCTCTCTTCTTTTTCTTACCTTTTTTTTTTTTTTGATTTGGAGTCTCACTCCATCACCCAGACTGGAGTGCAGTGGCACGCTCCCGGTCACCGCGACCTTGCTCTTCTGGGCTCTGGTGATCCTTGCACCTCAGCCTTCCAAGTAGCTGGAACTACAGGTGCACGCCACCACGCCTGGCTAAGTTTTGATTTATTGTAGAGATGTGTTCTCGCCAATTTGCCCAGGCAGGTCTCGAACCCATGGGCTCAGGCAATCCGCTTGCCTCGGCCTCCCAAAATGCTGGGATTACAGGCTGAGCCATCAAGCCCGGCCTCTTGTTTTCTTGCTGTCTTCCTTTCTGGTCAATTTTCTCTGGTAGTATGTCTTGATTCCTTGCTTTTTATTAATGTGTCTATTATAAGTTTTCACTTTGTGGTTACCGTGAGGCTGACAAAAAACTCTTATAGTTATAGCAAGTTATTTAAACTGTTATTTAAACTGTTAACAACTAAACTTTTATCGGAAGGAAAAAAAAAACAGACAAAGAAAAAACTCTGCCCTTGAACTCCACCTGCACTACATTTGGGCTTTCTGTTGTCGCAATTTATACTTTTAAATATTGCCTATCTTCTAACAAACTGCTGTAGTTATTATTATTTTTGATAAATTTGTCTTACAGTTTTTATACTAAAAATATGAGTGATTTATACACCACAATTACCATATTCTGAATTTGTCTGTGTCTATTCTTTTACTAGTGAGTTTTATACCTCAAGATGATTTTTTGGGTGCACATTAGCACCTTTTTCTTTCATATTGAAGACCTCCCTTTAGCATTTCTTGCAAGACAGGACTGGTGGTGAGGAATTCCCTCAGCTTTTGGTTGTTTGGGAAAAGTCTTTAGTTCTTCATGTTAGAAAGATATTTTTGTTCAACACATCTCAAGGATCATCAACCATGACTAGGTGGGCTTCATTCCCAGGATTCGGGGCTGGTTCAACATTTGTAAGATCAAAAATGTGATTTAGCACATTAACAGATGCAAAACCGAGAACCACATAATTATAACTATGTAATTATTAGACAAAGAAAACACATTTGGCAAAATCCAACCTTTCTTCTTCTTCTTTTTTTTTTTTTTTGAGTTGAAGTCTCACTCTGTTGCCCAGACTGGAGTGCAGTGGCATGCTCCCAGCCACTGCAACCTCAACCTGCTGGCTCCGGCGATCCTTCCTCCTCAGCCTTCCAAGTAGCCGGAACTACAGGCGCGCGCTACCATGCCCGGCTAGTTTTTGATTTATTGTAGAGACGAGGTCTCGCCAAGTTGCCCGGGCGGGTCTTGAACCTGTGGGCTCAGGCAGTCCTCTCGTCTCAGCCTCCCAAAGTGCTGGGATTACAGGCTGAGCCACCAAGCCTGGCTCAGCATTTCTTCTTGATAAAAACCCTTGAACACTTAGACATAGAAGGAACTCCTCAAAACAGTAAGAACCATCTGCAATAAACCCACAGCCAACATTTTGCTCAATGGGCAGGAGTTGGAAACATTCCCCCTAAGAACAAGAGCAACACAAGAATGCCCACTCTCACCCCTCTTATTTAACATAATGCTGGACGTCCTAGCCAGAGCAATTGGGCAACAGAAAGAAATCAGGAGTATCCAAATAGGAAAAGAAGAAGTTAAACTATTCTTCTTTGCAGATGAAATGATCCTGTACCTTGAAAACTCTAGGGAGTCTGTCAAAAGCCTCCTCACACTGATAAACAACTTTAGCAAAGTCTTGAGATACAGAATCAACATGCAAAAGACAGTTGCATTCTGATACATCAGCAACAAACAGTCAGAGAACCAAATAGAAAGCATAATCCCATGGGGGGACACCCCTTACCAACAAGGATGCCTGAACAATGCATATTTGTATACCTAACCCTTAACTGTACCCCACAATTTTAAAATAAAAAATATGTTTTAAAAAAAACACAATCCCATTCACAATAACCACACAAAAATGAAATGCCTTGGCATCCAACTAACCAAAAGAAATGAAAGACCTTTACAATGAAAACTACAAAGCACTGCTCAAAGAAATCAAGGATCACACAAACAAATGGAAAAGCTTCCTGTGCTCATGGGTTGCAATAATCAATATTGTCAAGATGTCCATCCTACTCAAGGCAATCTACAGATTCAGTACAATACCCATCAAATTACCAACATCATTTTTCTCATACCTGGAAATGGCAATACAGAATTCCATATGGAAACAAAAAAGAGCACAAATAGCCAAAACAATCCTCAGCAAAAGGAACAAAGCAAGGAGTATCACACTTCCAGATTTTAAACTTTATTACAAGGCTACAGTAAACAAAACAGCCTGGTATTGGTACAGGAATAGGCACATAGACCAATGGAAAAGGATAGAGATTCTGGAAGTAAAAACACAGTCTCTCATCCAACTCACCTTTGACAAAACCACAATAACAATCACTGGGGAAAGGAGACAATATTTAGCAAATGGTGCTAGGAACACCGACTGATCACATGCAGAAGAATGAAACAAGAGCCCCTACTTATCGCCATATACAAAATCAATTTGAAATGGATCAAAAACCTAAATGTTAAACCTCAAACTATAAGAGTCCTAGAAGAAAACATAGGAAACACCCTTATGCACATTGGAGTAGGCAACAAATTCTTGTCCAAGTACCCGAGAAAGAGTGCTGTAAAAGCTAAGATAGACATGTGGGACCTCATCAAACTCTAAAGATTTTGCACAAAAAAATAAACAATCAAGAGAGTTAAAACAAACAAACAAACAACAACTCATAGAATGGGAAAAAAATGTTTGGAAATTCTGCATCTGACAAAGGCCATTAAAAAGTGGGCAAAGGACATAAACTGACACTTCTTAAAAGATGACACACAAACAACCAGCAGACACATGACAAAATGCTCAGCCTCACTAATCATCAGAGAAATGCAAATCAAAACTACAATGAGATACCACCTAACTTCAGTAAAGATGGCTATCATTTATAAATCAAAAAACAACAGATGATGGTGCAGGTGTGGAGAAAAAGGAACACTTCTACAGTAGTCCAACCTCTATGAAAAACAGTGTGGTGATTCCTAAAAGGACTAAAAATTGATCTTCCATAAAATTCATCAATCCCTCTCCCAGGGATATACCTGGAGGAACATAAATTGCTCTACCAAAAAGACACCTGCCCATGCATGTTTATTGCCACACTGTTCACAATAGCTGAAACATGGAACCAGCACTGCTGCCCATCAAAAGTGAACTGGATAAGAAAATGTGGTACATATACACAATGGAATATTATGCAGCCATAAAGAAGAACAAAATCATGAACTTTACAGCAAATTGGATGGAATTGGAGACTTCATACTAAGCGAACTATCACAGAAACAAAGTTCTGTGTGCATGTTCTCACTCATAAGCAGGCCCTGAACGCCAACTACATTAGCACAATGGAGAGATCAGCAGTTGCTGGGCATTGCTAGGGGAGAGAGGGAAGAAGGAGGGCGGGGGGCATGTGACAACACAAAGGGTACCTGGTCCACTACTGGGGGTGTGAAGGCCACCTAGTAGCCCAAACTTCACCTGCATGCAGCCTACTTGTGTAGTTAACCTTCATTTGTAACCCACATCTCTATAATAAAAATTAAAAATATTAAAAATAAAAAAGAAAGTTATCTTTGCTGGTACAGTATTCTTGGTTGATAGTTTTTTCCTCTGCATTTTGAATGTCATCTCACTCCCTCCTATCCTGTAAGGTTTCCACTGAGAAATTTGGTGCCAGACATATCAGAGCTCCTTTATATGTTATTTGCTTCTTTTCTCTTTCTGTTTTTAGAATACTCTCTTTGTTCATATATATACATATATATATATGTATATAAGTATACATATATGTATATAAAGATGAGATCTCATTATGTTGCCTAGGCTAGTCTCAAATTCCCGGGCTCAAACAACCCTCTTGCCTCAGCCTCCCAAAGTGTTGGGATTATAGGCATTATCCACTGTGCCTGACCAAATGATCCTCCTGCCTCAGCCTCCCGAGTAGCTGGGACTACAGGCATGTGCCACCTGGCTATTCTATTTTGTAGAGAGGGGGTCCTACTATCTTTGTTCTTGAAGTTTGATTGTTACATACCTTATGGTAGTCTTATTTGGTTTGATCCTACTTGGTGACCTTCTTGTGTGTGGACATTCATATCTTTCTCTAGGTTTGGAAAATTCTCTGTTATTATTTCTTTGAATAAGATTTCTAACCCTATTTCTTTCTCTATTCCATCTTAAGGGCCAACTATGCTCAGATTTGACCCTTTGAGGCTATTTTCTATACTTCATAAGTGTTCTTTATTTTTATTTCATTTTCCCCCCCTCTGATTGTGTATTTTCAAATAGGCTGTCTTCATGCTCATTAATTCTTTCTTCTGCTTGATCAGTTCTGCCATTGAGATACTCAGATGCATTTTTCAGTTGTATTTTTCAGCTCCAGAATTTGTGTTTCACCTGTAAAATTTTCAGTGTCTTTATTAAATTTATCCGATACATTTATGAATTGCTTCTCTGTGTTTACTAGATGCTTATTACACTCAGAAAACAGCTATTTTGAATTCCCTATCTGAGGGGTCACACATCTCAGAGTGTGACCCTCTGAGAACTAACTCTGGGGTCAGTCAATGGCGCCTTGTTTAATCCATTCAGAGAGGTTATATTTCCCTGAACATTCTTGATGCTTGTTCCTCAATGTCTGGGCATTGAAGAGTTAGGTATTCCGGTCTTTGCCGTCTGGCCTTGTTTTTGTCCCTCAGACGGCCTTCCAAGATTGCTGTCCTCTAAGCCTTGGGCCCTGATGCTGTTTCTGCACTAGAGGGCACCCTAAGCCCAACTATGTTGTGACTCTTTTTCTCCCAAGCAGAAGGTCCCTGCAGCTGGCACTTCAGTGGGTCACACCTGAGACACGTGGTTTCCCGTACCAGTGCAGCACTGAGGCTCACTCAAGGCCATGACCACTACTGTGTGACTGCTGTTGATGTTTATTCAAGGTCCTATTGATGGTAAAGTCAGCCAGGATTTGGCTGCATCTTCATGGGGTGGCAAAACCCCCTTTGGCCTGGGTGGCTCTAGAAATGCATCTGGGAGCAATGACCTGGAATGAGGGGTTTCAAGGATCTACCTGGGCCTGTGTTCCGCTGTGGTGAGGCCAGCACTGAGTTCCAGTGCAAAGTGCCTACGGACTTTCATTTTTTTCCTCCCCCAGCACACAGATTCTTTGTGCTGTGCTGCCTGGAAAGGGGTGGTGTGGGCTATGTGAAACTGTTCCTCCTGCCCTCTTCAATGTATCTTTCTTTATTATTCAGCTAAAAACCAAGTACTACTGTCTCTCACCTGATTTTAGCTCTTGTGAAGGTATCTCCTTGTGTGGACAGTTGTTTGATTTGACATTCCTCTGGCGAGACGATCACTGGAGGGTTCTGTTTGGCATCTTGCTTCACCTTCTCCTTTCAAAACAATCTTTGTTTCAATTTCTTTTTCTTCCAACTTTTGACTGGATGTTCAATTTGACTTGAGTTCTTTTGGTACTTCAAATATGTCACTCCATTGCCTTAGCTACTTTGCATAATTTTTGACAAGAAGTTTGTTGTAGTTCTTAGTTTTGTTCCTCTACATGGAATATATCTTTTTTGTAGGTCTGCCTTCAAGATTTTTTTCCTCTTGTGTTTTCAGCAGTTTGACTATGATGAGAGAGAGAGAGAGAGAGAGAGAGAGAGAGAGAGAGAGAGAGAGTGCGTGTGCACACACTAGGAATAATATATGATGTTGGAGACAAAGAATGCCTTTAATAGACATATGAGCAGATTGGTCATAGCTGAAGAAGGAATCAGGAAGCCTAATGATAAGTCAGTGGGAACAGTGCAAACTGAAACACAAAGAGACAAAAACAGTTATAAAATTAAACACAAACATGAAAGAGCTGTTGGACTATAATAATAATAATAATATAATAATAGAGATTAAGATATGTCTAATTGGAGTCCCAGAAGAAGAAAATGAAACTAGTGCTTCCATTTGACACTTTTACAGCTTCCATTTTTATTCTGAGATTTCCTGTCCATTCATATAGATTGTGTACCTTTTATACTAGATCCTTTAACATATTTTGCAGTTACTTAAATTCCAATATCTGGGTTTTCTCTGGGTCTTGTTCTGTCAAATGCTTTATCTACTGAAAAGGGATTGCATGAGTTTTCATACTTTTTGTGTTTTATAATAATGTTTGATTAAATGCTGGATATTGTAAGTAAAATAATAGGAGAAATGGAAGCAAATGGATATATGCTTTAAAATAGGCACACTTCTGTGGAGTTGACTTTGTGCTTGCTCTGTGTTCCCCAGGCCTCAGCTTCCCCCAATTATGGGCTGCTACTTAACATAAGACTGAGCCGGGCTCGGTGGCTCAGCCTGTAATTCCTCGCTTTGGGAGGCTGAGGTGAGTGGATTGCCTGAGCCCGCGGGTTCGAGACCCGCCTGGGCAACTTGGTGAGACCTCATCTCTACAATAAATCAAAAAAATTAGCCGGGCATGGTAGCACGCGCCCGTAGTTCCAGTACTTGGAAGGCTGGGGTGAAAGGATCACCAGAGCCCAGCAGGTCGAGGCTGTGGTGACCAGGAGCAGCCACTGCACTCCAGTCTGGGCGACAGAGTGAGACTCCAACTCAAAAAACAAACAAACAAAAAAAAACATAAGACTGGACGACCAGAGAGCTTTCCTCAGTGTTCTCATTCCACACTCAGCTTTCAGCAGACCTTGTATACCTGCGCCATGAGGATCTCTTTCTATGCACTTACCATTTCCCCAGCAGTGGACGCTCATGGTAGACGTGGGAGGACACTGCGGCTTCTGATCTCAGGCTCAGGCAAGCCCTGTGGGCTTAGGCTTTCTGAGCTGAGCTTTCCCAACATTCTTGTCTCTCCTGACAGGGTAAACCCCGTCACACATCCATGGGGGACTTGAACGGTGGTGGGTGATCTCAGTTTCATATCACTGCAGGACCCTGGCCTGAGCAAGTTTCCCCACTCCTCCAGCTGTTGCTTTTCACTGTGCACAAGGATTGTGCTGAGGGTGGAGAGTGAAGGTGATTTCTGTCTCTCCCTCCAGGGCAGATACTCTTTCTCAATGGCAGTTTCCTTTAATTTTCTGGGGGCTGTTTTTTTTCCCCTAAAGCAGTGGGTCTTTTCTTGGGACCTGGGGATACAATGTTGTCTTGACCCTCTTCTGGCAGTATAATGCTTTTGCTTGATATGCAAGAAGATTCTAGAACATGACTGGGGTTTTTGTGTCCCACAAAGGGAGACCCTCCCAGGTCATTTTTTATGAGACCTGCTAGTGGCCTGTGGAGAAAAGTCTGCAAGTGGATGTGGACTCCCCTTGTGTATGGTGCTCCATAGGGATTATGAATGCCATGTAAGCCCACTCTCAGCCTTCAGAAATTTGCTAGAATCCTGGTCATTTTCCTTTTTACTTGCTGTCTAATCTGTTAGCAAAGTACATAGACTGGATGGCTTATAAACAACAGACATTTATTTCTCATAGTTCTGGAGCCTGGGAAGTATAAGATCAAGGTGTCTGCAGATATGGTGTCTGGCGAAGGCCTGCTTTCTGGTTCATAGATGTTCTAGCCAAGTTCTCACAGAATGGAAAGGACAAGCTAGCTTTCTAGGATCTCTCTCTCTCTCTCTCTCTCTCTCTCTCTCTCTCTCTCTCTCTCTCTCTCTCTTTCGAGTCGGAGTCTTACTTTGTCACCCAGGCTGGAGTGCAGTGACAGGATCAGGACCACCGTAGCCTCAAACTGCTGGGCCCAGGCGATCCTTCTATCTCAACCTTCCAAGTAACTGGGACCACAACTGTGTGCTGCCATGCCCAGCTAATTTTTTTAAATTTATTTTTTATTGTAGAGATGAGGTCTCAACCAGTTGTCCAGGCTGGTCTTGAACCCTTGGGCTCCTGGGCTCAGGCAATCCTCTCACCTCCACTTCCCAAAATGCTGGTATTACAGTCGTGAGCCACTGCTCCCAGACTGGAATCTCTTTTATGAGGGCACTAATCCTGATTGTGCAAAATCTGTCCTCATGACCTAATCAACTTCCAAAGGCCCCCACCTCCTACCATAGCACTGGTGATTAGTTTCAACACGTGAATTTTGGGAGGACGCAAACATTCAGGCTATGGCATTTCTTTTATGGTGGCAGTCTTGTCTCCCTTTGTTCTGCCAGGGGTGAAGCTGTCTGCAGGTGCAGCAATTCTCTGAGTGGCCAAGGACCAACCCGTTCTTCCTCTTTTTTGCTTGTGGTTCTCCCGATATGTGTAGAATGTCCAGGGAATGCAGCGTCCTGAGATAAGGAGGGGCTGTCTGGAACAGCTTGGGCTCTGTTCCAGTCCCCTCTAGAAACAGGACGTCCTTCAGTCCTCTAGCCTGGTATGTCATAGAGCCTTCAGGGTATAAAACTCAGGAGGCTGCTTTCTGGGGTCCCTCAGCTGTGGTGCATGTGGGCACAAACGAGACTGCCTTGGCAGTTTCCCTGTGCCTCAGAGGACCAGCTTGCCATGAATCTTGGGCTTCTGCTGTTCCCTGCTGCTTACCTGTAAGTAATAAACCAGCTTCATGCAACTTGTGGTGTGTGTGAGCATGCTGTCTCACCAGACTTGAGCAAGTAACACAGCGCAGCCCAAGACGCAGGGGACAGAGGGGTGGTCAGTACACGGGAATCGCCTCACAGAGTCTGTCTCCTTCAATCCACCGAATCGCCTTGTGACCTCAGTTCCCTGAGGAGCTCAAGAAAAGTTTTGATTTTATAAATAAATTGTCTTTTTCTCATTTTTAAACATTCTCTCACAGCTTTTTATATCCTAAGTAGAAGTGGAATCCCACACTAAAATTTTTCTAAGATCAAGTATCTTTGTTTTGTTTCTATATACTAACAGCAAACATGTGAAAGCCCCAAATGAAAACATCATCTTTTAAAGTCTCTTCAAAGAAAATGAAACACTAAGGTACAAACTTATAAAACATGTACAGGGTCTGTATGCTTAAAATTATAAAACACAGCCGGGCGCGGTGGTTCACATCTATAATCCCAGCACTTTGGGAGGCCGAGGTGAGAGGATTGCCTGAGCCCACAAATTCGAGACCAGCCTGGGCAACTTGGTGAGACTTCAACTCACCAAGTACAATAAATCAAGAAAAATTAGCTAGGTGTGATGGTGCATGCTTGTAGTTCCAGCTACTTGGAAGGCTGAGGTGGAAGGGTGGCCTGAGCCCAGCAGGTCGAGTTTGCGGTGGCTGTGAGTGTGCTACTGCACTCCAGCCTCGGTGACAGAGTGAGACTCTGACTCAAAAAAAAAAAGTTACAAAACGCTAGTGAATGAATTCAAAGAAGACCTGAGTAAATGGAGAGACACAGTGTTCATGGTGTGGAACACTTAATATAGTAAAGATGTCAGTTCTCCCCAGATTGATCTATATGTTTAATGACATTTCTGTAAAGATCCCAAAGAGCTTTTTGGGGTTTTGACACAGGCAAGCTTATTCTAAAATTTATATTATATTATTCTAAAACTTTGTGAATATACTCAAAATCATCGAAATATAGACTTTAAAGGGTGAATTTTGGGGCATGCACTATACCTCAATAGAGCTGTTATAAAACATCTAAGGGCTGGGTATGGTGGCTCATGCTTGTAATCCCAGCACTTTATGAGGTCAAGATGGGAGAATTGCTTGAGTCCAGGAGTTCAAGACTAGCCTAGGCAACATAGCAAGGCCTAGTCTTTACAAAAAATTGGTTGGGCATGGTAGTGCATGCCTATAGTTCCAGTTACTCAAGAGGCTTAGGCTAGAGGATTGCTTGAGCCCAGAAGTTTGAAGGTGCAGTGAGCCATGATCATGCCAGCACTCTAGAGTGAGACCCCACCTCAAAACAAACAAACAAACAAACAAACAAAAAACATTTAAGAAGGACTTCATTCTTAGGGCCTGGAGTACAATGGTACCATCATAGCCCACAGCAGACTTGAAACTCCTGGGCTGCGATCCTCCCTCCTTGGTCTCTCAAGGAGCTAGAACTACTGGTGCACACCACCATGCCCAGCCAATTTTTTTTTTTGAGTTGGAGTCTCACTCTGTTGCCCAGACTGGAGTGCCATGGCACACTCCCAGCCACCACAGACTTGAACTGCTGGGCTCCAGCGATCCTTCCACCTCAGCCTTCCAAGTAGCTGGAGCTACAGGTGTGTGCTACCATGCCCAGCTAATTTTTGATTTATTATAGAGACGAGGTCTCACCAAGTTGCCCGGGTGGGTCTCAAACCCGCAGGCACAGGAAATCCACTCACCTTGGCCTCCCAAAGTGCTGGGATTATAGACTGAGCCACCGAACCTGGCCCAATTTTTTTAATACTTTGTCAAGCTAGGGTCTTGCTCTGTTGCCCAGACTGGTTTCAGGTACTGATTCTGTACTTGGGTGGCCCAGGGAGTGAGGGTCTCTGCCCTAAGCATTCCCTCCTGGCCCTCCTCCTGGCCCTGGCGGAGGATGGGGCACTGATGCTCTACACTCTGACCCTCGTTGACTGAGGACTGGCCCTGGTTTGTTCTCTGTGCCAGCCAGGTCTAGTGCCATGGGAAGGTGACACCCTTGGGCAGAGACACAAAAAGCTGTGGGGGTGTGGCCACTGATGGCCACGATGTTGTTGATGTCCGTTACGCCTGGTGTCATCTGGCCACCACCGTCCCCTGCTCGCCTCCTTACCACACCAGTCTCTACCACTGTCCTACCCAGGGCTGCTGCAAGGACTATTTCCTCTGCCTGGAGACTGTCCCAGCCTTTCCTCTTGCTGCTACTTCTCATCCTTCAGGACACAGCTTGATGTCACCTCCTCAAAGAGGTCTTCTCTCCCGGCCCCATCTCTCCCTGCCCCATCCATTATTCTCTCTCAAAACATTCAGAATTCATTATCTCTCCCCCCACGCCCCTTCTCTTGCCCTTGCTCTCTCTCTTTGAAACACGGTCATGCTCTGTCACCCAGGCTGGAGTTCAGTGACACCATCATAGCTCACAGCAGACTTGAACTCCTGGGCTCAAGTGATCCTCCCTCCTTGGTCTCCCAATTAGCTAAGACTACTGGTGTGCACCACCATGCCCAACTAATTTTTTTTAATGCTTTGTAAGGATAGGATCTTGCTGTGTTGCCCAGGCTGGTCTCAAACTCCTGGCTTTAAGTGATCCTCCTGCCTCAGCCTCCCAAAGTGCTGGGATTATAGACATGAGTCACTGCACCCAGAATGTTTTCTTAATAACACTTATCACAATGTGGATTATATACTCATTTGTCTAAGTATTTAGTGTCTGTCTTCTCCACCAGGAAGATTCAGAAGAGAGAGACTGGGTCTGTTTTATTCATGGCTGTTTCCATCATGGCCTTCTCTGTGCCTGGCACGTGAAAGGTGCTAAATAAATGTTTGTCAGACGCTTCATGAATAAGACACACACCCAGGCTCCAAACAAGCACGACCAGCAGAGGAAGGAGGCGTTTGGGCCAGGGTCTACAGTGTCAGATGGTCTGTGCTATAACAGGTAGGTGAGTAGGAGGGAGTGGGAAGTCAGATGAAGGAGAAATGGATTCTTCTAGGGGGTCAGAGGAAAATAAAATCCAGAGAGCAAGTGCCATGTGCGCTGGGTTTCGAGGGATTAAAAGGAGATACCGGGTGCAGGAAGATGTGGGATAACGGCAGGCGGAGTGGCACAGCCAAGACCTAGGTTCTGCCAGTGCCATGGCTGTGTGTGTGTGAGGGGGCGGAAGGGTGTGAGTGTGTGCACTCGTGTGTGTAGAGGTTGATCGGGTGTGTCTATGTCTGTATGTGTGTGTCTGTGTGTGGATAGGATGTGAGTGTGTGTATGTTTGCTTGTGTGTGTATATAGCATGCTAGTGTGCATGTCTACGTATACAATGTGAGTGTGTGTGTGTGTGTGTAGATTGGTATGGTGGGAACGTGTATGTCTGTCTATGTGTGTGGGATAGAGTGGGGTATGTGTATGTCTGTCTATGAGTGTAGGGTATGAGTGTGTGTGTGTGTCTGCATGTGTGTGCATATATGTGGGATAGGATGATAAGGTGTGAGTGTGTAAGTGTGTGTGTATCTCTATGGAAGTGTGTGTATATGCTTGCTTGTGTGTGTGTGTAGGGTGTAGAGTGTGTGTATGGATGTAGGGTGTAGGGTGTTTGGGAGTAGAGGCCGTGTGTGCACGTGTGTAGGGTGTGTGTTTGTGTGTGTATGTGCACGTGTGTAGGGTGTAAGGTGTGTGTGCATAGGGTGTCAGGTGTGTATGTGTATAGGGTGTGTATGTGTATAAGATGTGTATAGGGTGTGTGTATATAGGGTGTATATAGGGTGTAGGGTGTGTGTGTGTAGGGTGTGTGTGTATGTGTAGGTTGTGTGTGTATGGGATGTATTGTGTATGTAGGGTATAGTGTATGTATGTAGGATGTGTGTATAGGGTGTGTGCGTAGGGTGTGTGCATGTAGAGTGTGTGTATATAGGGGTGTGTTTGTGTGTGAGGGTGTGTGTGGGTAACGTGTGTGTGTAGGGCGTAGGGTATGTGTGTATGTAGGATGTGTGTAGGGTCTGTGTGTATGTTGCGTGTGTGTGTATGTAGGGTGTGTATGTGTGTGCACATGTAGGGTATGTGTGTGTGTAGGATGTAGAGTGTGTGTATGTGCATGTGTGTGTAGGGTGTAAGGTGTGTATGTAGGGTGTGTTTACATGTAGGGTGTAGGGTATATGTATATGTAGGGTGTGTGTGTGTATGTGCATGTGTGTGTAGGATATAGGGGTGTGTGTGTATAGGGTGTATGTGTAGAGTGTATATGTAAGATGTAGGGTGTGTGTAGGGTGTAGGGTGTGTGTAGGCTGTGTGTTTGTGTGTGTGTGTGTGTGGGTGTAGGGTGTGTGTGTGGGGTGGGTGTGGTGGTGTGTGTAGGGTGTATTTTTGTGTGTGCATGTGCATGTGTGTATAGGGTGTAGTGTGTGTGTAGTGTATGTGTAGTGTGTGTGTGTGTGTGTGTGTAGGGTGGTTGTATGTGCGTGTGTGAGGGTATGTGAGTTTGTGTAGGGTATAGGGTGTGCGTGTGCATGTGCATGTGTGTGTAGGGTATAGGGTGTGTGTGTGTAGCATGTAGAGTGTATGTGTATATAGGATGTGTGTGTGCATGTGTGTGTAGTGTGTAGGATGTGTGTGTCAGGTGTGTATGTGTATAGGGTGTGTATGTGTATAGGATGTGTATAGGGTGTGTGTATATAGGGTGTATATAGGGTGTAGGGTGTGTGTGTGTAGGGTGTGTGTGTATGTGTAGGTTGTGTGTGTATGGGATGTATTGTGTGTGTAGGGTATATTGTGTGTGTGTATGTGTGTAGGGTGTAGGGTGTGAGTCTGAAGCTGGAGCTGGAGCCTAGGCTTCAGAAGGTTTCTGACACTCAGCCGAGGAAGGTGGGGCGATTCTGGCCCCCAGCATTCCTCTCATGTGATGTCAGCGCCACTGGAGGGCAGAGGTGCTTCCTGACCGGGGACTTGAGGTGGGACGTCAAACTCATCACTTCACAAGGATGAAAAAACAGCATATTATTTTATTTTATTTTATATTTATTTATTTATTTATTTTTTGAGTTAGAGTCTCACTCTGTCGCCCAGACTGGAGTGCAGTGGCCGCTCCCGGCCACCACAGCCTCGACCTGCTGGGCTCCGGCGATCCTTCCACCTCAGCCTTCCAAGTAGCCGGAATTACAGGCGCGCGCTACCACGCCCGGCTAATTTTTGACTTATTGTAGAGATGAGGTCTCGCCAAGTTGCCCAGGCGGGTCTCGAACCCGCGGGCTCAGGCCATCCACTCACCTCAGCCTCCCAAAGGCGCGGGATGACAGGCTGAGCCACCGAGCCCGGCCAGTATATTATTTTAATCGTTTCCTGATAAAGATAAATGCGGATAAATAAAAAAGGCGAGTCGGTCTGAAGAAGTGCATTAAGTCAATAACGAATACGGCTGAAATGGGGCAGGAAGTCGGCAAGTGTTGCTGTAGATGGTGGGAGCCTCAGCAAGGACAGGGCGAGGCAGCCGCAGGGCGAGCCTGGCTCTTTGGAGGCTGCCTGGGCTCAGCTGGAAGGACTGGGGCGTGCTGGGCTGGAGGGCAAGAGGCCAGGGCCCCTGAGACAGGGAGTCTGCTGGGATGTGGGCTGAAGCCGCGGGAACTGGGGAAAGCCTGCTTTGGGGCTTGGAGGCACCCAGCGAGGCGGGCTGGCCACATTGGAGCAGGCACACGGTGCCGTGCAAGACTCGGCCTCCTTTGCTGCGGTGAAGCAGAATCCACAGAACTCTGTGTGGCGCAGGGCTCCTTCCTGGCATCCCTGGTCCGAGGCGCAGCAGCGTGGGGGCGTCCGGCCCTTATCCCTCCCTCGCCCTCTTGGGAGCAGCGCAGATAGCACTTTACTGGTCAGGTCTGGCCTCCACAAGCCCAGACTCACCAGGCGACAGAGGTGGGTGGACCGCCCAGCCCTCCTCTCTGTGGGACACCGTGAGGTGAGGTCCCCACAGTCTCCAGCTGCCCACAGAGGAGCTCCTCTCGAACAACCCTGTGCTGGCCTTCTTTTCCTGCTGGCGCTCCCAGATTGTGCTTCCTGGGACCTCCCAAAGAAGCCACCCGCACCCAAGCCTCGGCTAAGGCTCTGCTTCCATGGGAACCCCAAAGCAAGAAATGTCAGCGTCACCCCTGTGTCCCCAGCCTTCTCTGGAGCGGCAGGCTTCACTCGTCCACGTGTGGCCGAGAGCTGACTGGCCCGAGACAGCCTGACACCGCCAGCTGTCTTCGGGGACACAGCCAGAAAACCACGATTATCGTTTCACAAGGGCGGCAGTTGGCACCCATGGGCACACGCCACATCAGCTTATTTCTGTTATTTAGAGCATGGAGGGAGAAGCCAGCTGCCTCCGGGTCTTTCCACTTACAGATCCCGCTGCCTGGGTGTCTCCCCAAGACACCCCGGAGTCCCACCCTCACTTCATGCAGGTCCCGGCTCACACAGCGCCTCCCGAGGGACGGCTCTGACCAGTGTCTTGCGTGCCCCCTCCTCTCTGTGCTGTTGTCTTGATAGCTCCTGGCACTATATCTTTTTAAAAATCAAGTATATTGAGGTATGACTGCATACAATCAAAGCCCCTCACTTGCAGCATCCGGTTTGATAAGTGTGACACACACGTGCCCTAGCAACCACCAGGCCATCATTGCCAGCTCTCGACCCTTCAGTTAGAGGCCCCCTCTCTGCCCAGGTGCGGGCTGATCTGCCCCTCCTTTCCTTGTCTAGAATGTCACAGACATGGACTGGTTACATGTCCTCTCTTAGTGACAGCTCTTGTTTCTGAGATGCACGTGCTGCGTGTACCCTGGTTAATCCCTGACGACCGTGGTGACCCGTGGCACGGGTGTTCCGGGCTGCTTCCCTTCTCCCCTGTCCATGGACACCTGGGCGGCTTCCAGTCTTCAGCTCCTAGGAGCAACGCGCTAGGACACTCAGCGAGGACACTCAGCAAGTCGTGAGGACTGGGGCATGTTTTCATTACCTCGGGGATGCCTGTGCCAGATAAAGTCTCATGCCGTCGGGCAGGGACTTTGCCCCCACAGGATATGCAGGGTCCCCGCAGCCACCAGCTGTGGCCGGGGCAGGGCAGGAGACCCTGAATGACCTGTCCCGCTCCTCAACTGCAGGCTCCGCTGGCGACCCTGGGGGAGCCTGGACACTCTTGAACCCCACGGAGTCCACAGAGGACCCCGCACCAGAGGAGAAGGACCCCTAGATCAGGCCAACGGTCCCTGGCTCACTCCTGGGATTTCCCCGGAGTGTCCCTGCGTCCTCTCCGCCCC
>NW_007258385.1:158480-164449 GCF_000164805.1 Carlito syrichta | reverse complement strand
CCGTCCGCCCCGGCCCAGCAGGGGGCGCCGGCGCTCCGCGGAGAGGCGCTGCGGGCCGAGGCCGCTCGGCTGCCGGCTCCCGGCGCCTCCAGGAGAGGGAAACTGAGGCCCAGAAAGGAGAAGGGAGGCTACTCAGACCTCCTAACCCCAGTCCCAAATGCCACGGCGCCCAGCCCCTCTTTGGAATTAGTGGGGGCCGGGGTCCCCTAGGAAACACGGGGGCTAATGTTGCCTGTGGGCTCTCAGCCTTGCTCAGAGGCTGCTGGGTACGCGTTAGCCTTCAGTCCCCTAGAGACCGTCCCCAGCTGCGGAGAAGTCTGCAGCCCAGGCCAAGGCTGGAGGGCAAGGCGGGGGCACTTGCCCCTCTGGAAACTGCCGCTGTGAGGGAGGAGTTGAGGGCCTGTGGGCTCAACTGTAAAATGGGTTTGCAGGGAACAAGCACCCCCACTTCTCTCCCTTCCTTTCTGCTTTACCCTAGCTCAGGCTAGAGACTTAAAACAGGTGCTTGGGCCGGCGTCCTGGGGACTCCACCCGTGCACTGTCCAGACTCTGCCCCCTCCAGAGCTGCCCATCCCTGAACCTGCTTACTTGGCCACGAGATGGTCGTCTGAGCCAAGCGCATGCATTTTTGTTACCTAAGCAGCCTAGGTCAAAGCGTGGAACTGGACCCGTCAACTACTGCCCTCCTGTTCTTCCAGAGATGTATGTGGAGCACCTGCTGTGTACCAGGCCTCGCCCTAGGTGCTGGGAGACAGCAGCAAACAGAAAATGAGGCTCCACCCAGAGACCCCACCTTTCAGACTTCCAAACAAGACAACAAGCACACAAACAAGTAATTACCAACTGTGATATATGCTGTGAAGGCAGCCAAGGAACGGTGGACACCGAGGGTAGCCAAGGGGGTTGGCACTCTCGGCGGGTGCTGTCGGGGGGCGGGGGGGGGCCTGCAACGAGGCAGCAGCATTAGACCAGAAGAGGAAGGATGAGCTGGAGCCAGCCATGCAGGATGAGCCCAGTGCAAAGGGCAAGGTGGGCCAAGGAAGTGACCAGATGCACATTTCCAAAGCTCCTCTGGCGGCTGGGTGGAGAGGGGCCAGGCCAGGGCACGGACAGAGGCCACAAGGAAGGGACTGCCGCGACTCAGGGGGAACAGCTGATGCCAAGTAGATTCTGGACGTGTTTTAAAGTCGGGCTGATGGTCTTGTTGTTGAGTGCAAGGCAGGGGGCAGGGGGAATCCAGGAGCACACCTTGGAAAGCCGGGTGGTTGGAAGTGCGGTTTCCCAGTGTGGTGAAGGGTGTGAGAAAGTGGGAAGGGAGGGCGGTGGGATTTCAGGGGTCTTAGGCTGGAGTCCAGCCCTCTCTCTGCCCTCCCCTGCCTTTGCAGGTGGGTGAGGCTTCCACACTCGGGCTGCCTCAGCATCACCCAGAGCTCTGGTAAAGGCAATTCTTGGGCCCCAGATCTGCTGCCTCAGAAGCTTTTCAGTGGCCCTAGGTGGGAGCCCTGGCTACAGAGCCCAGGATTCTGTTCCCACTGGGACTCTGGTGAACTCTGTCCTCCTCATTCAGGTGGCTGACTCCAGGTGAGGGGGAGCTAGTGGCTAGAGTGCCGGGTGGCACTGGAGAGAGAAGTGCGCAGAGGATGCTGGAGTCAGGGACACTGAGAAATGCCAGGGAAAACAAGTCACCTTTTAATTCTGACCTCATTTCTAAATAATCGCAGCTACCAAAGAAGACATTAATTTGCCTCCTGGGAAGTGGTGTGGGAGCGCCAAGAGGAACTGGTGAGCTAACAGGACACAGAGGCTGATGTTAGAGCAAACAGACACAGAGGATGAGGTTAGAGGTGAAGGTGGGGGATCCCGGGTCCCCAGAGGCCCCTCGGCCGGGCTTACTCTATCCTATGTCTGGTGGCTGAGGGCAGCCAGTTCATTCAGTACCATCCACTCATGGGTCTCAAAAATGACAGGCTTTTGATGATGATGATGGAGCTCTCTCTCCTCTGGGGCTCATCCTTCAGGTCTCCCCTCAGGCGTCCCCTCTCCAGGAAGGCTTCCCTCCCCCTCTTGCTGGGTCACATCACAGTGTGAACACCCACTTGGCCCTTTCCGTGCCCCCTGTGATCTCCTTCCACCCTGCAAGGCAGACCTGCTGCCTCCTTTAAGAGAGGAAGGCACCAAGGTTCAGACACTTCCAGCAGCCTGCCCAAGGTCACACGGCTTGCATGCCGCCTCGTGCTTCCAAGGCTGCACAGATGCAGGAAGCTGTGCCCTCAGACCCTTTGTCATAGCCGAGTACCACTTCATGACAGAAAGCTGTGGGTACGCAGAAGGGTGGGACAAGTCATCTTGAAGGACCAAGGGAGGGTCGGTGCTAGGCCCAGGCACAAGGCAGGGACCCCTCACAGCTCAGGCGACAGGGCCCTCAGCTGATGCCCCTCCCTCCCCAAAGTCAGCTGTTTCTCTGTCCCTGGAAATGCCTCGGAAATGTCAGTTGTGAGCGGCCCTCCCTCCCCCCTCCTGCAAGTCATGTAGCAGCTCAAATATATTATACATATTAAAAGAATATATTCCCTGGCAGCTCTGAAGGGGATAATGAAACCTATATATATATATCTATATATTTATACACAATGGATTGGCTCGAAAGGCGCTGAATATCCCTCCAGCTGTGGCAACCCTTTGAAATATGACACTCGAACAACGCCTCCCCCACTGGCGGCTGGCGGGAGACATTAAAGATTTAAAAAAAGGGGAAGGAAGGAAGGAGAGGAAGGAGAAGAGAAAGGAGGCAGCTGCTTTTGCCTTTGGCTGTGCAGCGGCAAACTGTGTTTAAATATTAAAACCACCTATCACCGGCCCAGCTGTCTGCCCCCTTCAGTGGCCTGGGTACTTGCCAGTCTCCCGTGGCTCAGAAGGGTTGGGGGTTGCTAGGATGATCGAACCTCCCCCCCCCCCCCCCCCCCCCCGCCGCCCCCGGCAATGGGGGCTGGGAGATGGGGGGGTGCTCTGCTCAGATCTCAGATTCCGGGCTGCCTAGGCTTGGCAGGGAAAGCGGCCTGACGTGGGAGTGGGAACGGGAGTCCACTGGAGACAGAAGATGCAGGTTTGGATCCTGACTCTGCCTCCTAGATGCTGTGTGACCTTGATCTTGGGAAAATCATTTCCCAACTCGGAGCTACAATTTCCTCATCTGTTCTGTGAGAGATTTGGATTGACTCCGGGACTCTAGGGATCTACATGTCCTCAGAAATGGCATGTGGAATTGGGGTGACTTCAAGGGAGTCACAGGTTTGCTGGAGTGACTGACTCTGAGTTTCTTCCTCAATACTGACATGTTACGGCTCCAGGCAGGGTATTGTTTCCTGTGCATTCCTGGTTCCTGCAGGAGAGATATTTTGTAAACGTTTCTTAATGATCTAAGATACGAGAAGGTGCATCTTTTTCCAACAATATAACTAAAGGTGACAAAAAATGACCCGGGCTATCTTGCAAGGTGGTGAGCTCCCAGCCTCTGAAGGAATTCAAGCAAAGGCCAAATGAATTGTTTTGGGGGATGCTATAAGAGAGATTCTAGCATTTGGCAGGGCGGGTCGGAGGTTCCTCCCAATCCCTTTGCTTTTAATTGTCTATGATTGAAGGCTTTACAGAACGCCGACTATGACTGGAGAGAGGGAGAGAGAGCGAGCAGTCTGGGGTTTCTGTATACATGACAAGAGTGTAAGTGGCAGATGGGTGACTGCCTTCCGGATGCCTCTCATGGTGAGTGCGGGCATCTTGCCACTGTGAGTTCCAGGATTTGAAGAGACCTACTGTGTTCTGCTGCAGCTCCCAAACGTGTACCAAATACTTGATCATCTGCTCAACTGAAAAGGCAATTTGTTCCTTCCCTGGAGGAAAAGCTGTCTGGGCTGTCTGGGCTGGACTCGCTGAGAGATGAATGATTCCCAGAGTGTAGGATCTCTCCGAAGGATTTGCTAGGGAATCTTGACTACCCCAAACTGGGGTCTACACCAGATGGGGTCTTTGCTCACCTGTTAACTTTAGAATCTGATCCCTGAAAGAAATGTGACTTCCAATGTTCCAAGAGTGTTGTTGTTGAGAATGTTCCAAGAGTGTTAAAGTTTCTGGATTCCAGAATCTAAAGTTTCTATACCTTGAAGCTTCTGGAAGTCGACGTTCCTAAGACCCTATGAGTCAAGAAATCTTTAAAAGGAAAATCTAGGCAAGACCAAGAGGAATGTATGTTAGCGGTGGAGGTGGTAAGGAATGAATGTGAAGTCTTTTTTTTGTTCCCAAGGTGAACCACCTACCCACGGAAGAGAAATCTGTAAAAAGACTGCATACAAAATGCAAAGTGATTTAGAAAGTATTTATATGTCCAAGCAGGACTGGAGCTCAGGTGGGAGTTTGGTAAGGGATGGAGTCCATTGTGAGCTGGTAAACATGTCTCCAAAAAATGCTTGAGTCCATAGTGTCTGCCAGTTTCCATGGTGTAAATACTCCTGCCATGGCTAATTTCAAGTTGCCAACAGTTTAACTAGTTCTCAGAATTCTTGGAAATTTAACAGTCTCCTATTAAGACACAGCAAGAGCTGACTCGGGGTGTCCTGGGACCATGTGGCTGGCCAGTCTCTGCCATTGGACCAGGATGGGTCGGGGGTGTGGCTGTGAAGGAAGAAGGCTGTGCTTATCTCAAGATGAGTCTGGATCCTGATGGGAAGGTTTTCTGTTTCTAGGAGATGGACGCAGAGGGCTGCTTTACCTCCTCTGGGCCAGGGAAGCACGGATGGACCAGCAGAGGTGGCTGGACTGGGAAGGCAGCTGGGTGGGGCGAGAAGGAAGGGCAGCAACTGTCCCTCCAGCGGGCTGCCCTCAGTGGAGGTGGACATTTGCCCGTGTCCTCACTCAGTGATTCAGTGAAGATTTATGTAGCGATCACTGTGCTCATTTTACCAATGAGGAAATTAAGACCCAGACAGGCAAAGGCACCTGTTACCGGTCACATCGTCGCCAAGAAATAAGCGGTTCATAATGCAAATGGCTTGAGCGTTTGCCCTGAGCCAGGTCTCTGCTAAACAGCTCGACTTCTTGCTTAGATCTGGGTCCCCAAAGCAGATTCCGAGGTCAAGATTCCTGTGAGAAGTGTGTTACAAAGGTGTCTTTGGTAAGGGGACAAGAGAGAAAAGGAAGGGGAGGAAAACAGGCAGTGGTGTGAGTTCAGGCAAGTGCCAGCCACCCCCCCCCCAGACTAACCGCTTGGAGTACAAAGAGCTCCCAGAGTTTGCCCCACCTGGAAAGAAGAGAGCCAGGCTGTCACACTCCTGTGTCTGTCAGTCATTGGCTAGAGCCACTCCAGGGACAGAAATGCCCAGGCCTTTCAGGCACTCTGTGGTCCAAGGTAAGCACACCTTAGTATCATAAAACACATAGAAGCTGGGCATGGGCACACAGCAAATGTCAACAGATGGGAGGTGGACAGCAAAAAGTGGTGTCCACACCACTTGTATTGGCTCAATTCTTCCTTATAACAACCCTAAGTGGTATTATTATCACTCTCACTTTGCAGATGGGGAGACTGAGACACGGAGAAGTGAATCAACTTGCCCAGCATCACACAGCTAATGACGGTCAGAGCTGGGCAGAGCCCGGGCCAGGCTGAGGCCTGTACTCAGCTCCCATTGTTCTCTTTTGGGAGGAAGGGAAGATGGTAGAGGGGGAGGAGGAGGTGGCCAGTGGTGGGGGAAGCTGTCGGCCACAGGGCAGCAGCTGTCGGAAGAAGTGGAGAGAGAGAAGAGGCTTTAAGAGACTCTTTGGACAGAGGAAGGTAAATGAGAGCGAGAGAGAGGGAGAGGTAGGAAGGCAGAGAGAGGGAGAGAGAGACAGAGAGGGAGAGAGAGGGAAGGAGATGAAGAGAAGGAGGGAGAGAGAGAGACTAGAGAGAGAGAGAGAGAGAGAGACTGGAGAGAGAG
>NW_007258385.1:158087-158460 GCF_000164805.1 Carlito syrichta | reverse complement strand
GGAGAGAGAGAGGGAGGGAGGGGGGGGGAAAGAGATGGGAGAGAGAAAGAAGGAGAGAGAGGGAGAGACGACAGAGGGGGAGAGAGGAAGAGAGAGAGGGGAGAGGGAGGGAGAGGGGGAGACACAGAGTGAGAGAGAGACTGGAGAGAGAGAGGGTGATAGAAGGAGAGAGAGGGAAGGAAGGAGAGGGAGAGAGAGAGGGAGAGAGTGACAGGGGAGGGGGGGAGGAGAGGGGGGGAGAGAGAGAAGAAGGGAGAGAGAAGGACCTAAAGAAACGGAGAGAGAAGCCGGGCTCGGTGGCTCAACCTGTAATCCCGCGCCTTTGGGAGGCTGAGGTGAGTGGATTGCCTGAGCCCGCGGGTTCGAGACTCGC
>NW_007258385.1:144889-158006 GCF_000164805.1 Carlito syrichta | reverse complement strand
AAAAAAAAAAAAAAAAAAAAAAAAAAAGAAACGGAGAGAGAGAGAGGAAGGGAGAGAGGAAGAGGGAACATCAAAGCAAGTAGGAGCAAGGAGGTACAGAGTAGGGGTTCACACAGAACTATCATCCCTTCCTCCCAAAACCCTAGGCCCAGTTCTCTGAGCCTCCGTCTTTTTCTCCATGAAATGGGGTGAATAGACGTACCTACTGTCCTTGGTGCTGCTGAGAGAATTAAATAAGAAACTGCCCATCAAGCTCTTGTCTGGATGACCCACTGTGAGGACTGACAACCACAGCTGTTCTCTCTGCCTGGCCGAGAGGCCCCAGCTGGGGTGCCAGATGTGAATGGAGCCTCTGGACCGGGGGAAAGGGGCTGCCTGTGCCAGGGCTGAGTGCCTACGTGTGGGAGAGGGGGTAGGTGAGCCAAGCTGGGGCAGCATCTTTCCCTGGGAACCTGGGAAGCCATCAATATGCTTTCAACAGGGAATGTCATGCCTACAGTGTGGGGTGTGGGCTGGGTCACAGGGGCAGCTGGGAGGTGGGGGTGGGGCAGAGGCTGCCAGTGTCCAGGCAGGGAGGGATGGTGGGGCTGGCTGGAACGCAGGAACAGGTAGTGTGCCCGGCGTGTGTGCCAGGTGTGCACATGTGCATGATTTGAGAGTGTATCTGTGAGTGTATCTGCAGAACATTTGTGTGTCTGTGTAATGTGTGTGTGTATCTGGGAGTACATTGCACAAGCTTGCCTACGTTTCTGAGCATGTTTGCAAATGTGTGTGAGTGTGTGTCTGGGCCAAACCCAGCAGGCTGGGGTGGCAGGGGTGCTGAGGGACTGGCAGTGGTCTGATGGGCAGCCTTGGCACCCCCTCCAGCCCCTCTCGAAGTAGCTGATTCCCAGATTGAGGAGGAGGCTGGTGGCCGCTGAGTCCATCCTCTGTGGTGATGGAAAGTCTATGGAGGGGCCAGGATGGAGGAGTTAGGGGTGGTGGACAGAGCCCAGTGGGCATGGAGAAGACTGGGTACAAGCCCAGGATGGAGCCACCTCCTTGGGCTTCTGTTTCTGTATCTGTGAAATGGCCCTTGAGAAATGGCCCTGAAAGATACAGCTGGCCAGATCCCCCAACCTCTGCAGGTTCAAACTCCATCTGAGAGGCCTGAATGGGCAATGACTTCATATATGGAGGGCAGAATTGGCCTCCATGGTTGCTGAGGCAGGGCCTCTCAGAAATTCTGGAACACCAGCATGGAGTCCTTGTTCTCCAGACATTGCCCAACAGACTACTTCAGCCAGGAGGGACATAGCTGATGGATGATGTCCCCTGGCATGTTGGCAGACCCCAGCATGCCTTCAAAACCTGAGACAACTTGGGAATGCCACCACCAGAGCTTGCAGCCTGTCCTCTCTGCAGGGTTTCAAGGCCAGGAAGGAGATTCCACCTGCCTATCACCCCACCACCGAGAGCTAGCCACTTGGCTACAGAAACCTTTCAAATGTTTCTTTCTAGAAGGTAGGCTATTTCAGGAAGAGTTCCACTTTCCATCTTGGTTGTCAATCAAGACTGGGACCAGGGAGAGGGGTTGGACTCTCTGGCAGTTCACTAGGGGAGAGGTGTTCTGAGGCCAAGCCAGGTCCTTGCCTGGGAGACAGGTGGCCTCATCAGTGAATCAGATGGCGAGGAGAAGGGAAATTGAGGCAAAAAAGCTGGGGTGGGAGGGAGCACCCCATTAACAAACACGAGTTGATGTTGCACCTTCTAGTTAACAGCCAACATCTTCATTAACTGTTTACACCTTAATTAACTGCAAACACCCTATTTGACAAAAACCTTACTTGTTGTTGAATACCCTAGTTGACAATGAGCACTGTAGTTAATACCAAACGTCGTTCTTAACAGTTAACACCCTAGTAAACTGTGAACGTGCTACTTAACAAATGCTTTGGTTGACAGTGAACGCTCTAGTAAACAATGAACACATCCTAGTTAACAGTTAACACCTTCATTCACAGTTAACACCCTGCTTCGCAACAAGCGCTTGAGTTGACAGCCAGTCCGGTGACAAGAACGTTTCCAGCTGAAAACTAGGATGAGGCACACACTGAGGGTTTGGGGAGGGAGGAGCCAAAGCCCTTGCCCTGCCTCACAGCAGCACCCGCAAGTCCTTTCCCACCCCACACCCCACTCGCTGCAGCCAGGCTCCGCTCCGGAACTCCAGCCTCCGAAGGGACAGACGACGACACAGTGGCTGCAAATTGTTCTCTCTCCCTCCACCTTCCTCCTCCTCGGCTCTCTGTCTCTCTGTTAGCCTCCCTCTCCCCACCCCTCTCTCCTTCAGTGTGTGCAGCAGGCCCAGTCTGGCTCACTTCTGTCCTCCCTGCCCTCGTCTTCCGGCTGACTGTCATTTCTGGGCCCTTCTCTGTGCTCATCACCCTCGCAAGCGCTCTCCTCCAACTTTGTCAGTTTCTTTCTCTGACTTTGTCTTTCCTACGCTGGTCTTTTTGTCTCTGTCTCTGTTCCTCCCTCCCTCCCTTCTTCTTGTTCCAAGCTCCACATGTGGAGCAAGCACTGCCTCCTCCAAGGAGTCCTCCTGGATCCCTGGGCCCAGATTTCATCCCTGTGTCACACACTCTCCTGAAACTGAGTTCCTCGCCTTGGGAGTCCCTCCTTCTGTTTGTAATGAATAATTAAAAGCCAGGGTCTGTCTCCCCAGCAGAATGGAAGTTCCTTGTCTGTCTTACTCACTGCTGTGTCCTCAGTGACCTTAACAGATGTTTCCAGTATAATGCTTTTTTTTAATTTGAAGATTTGGGGTACCACTCAGGGTTAGATAGACAAATTTTCATTATGCAGGTACCCTTGTTGATGAGGTGTGTCCCCGCCTCTCTTGGCAGTTTCCCACTACTCTGCCCCCACTCTAGCAGTTTCTAATGACTGCCAATACCTTTCTTATAGTGTTATTGTTCAAGGTGCACTTATGAGTGAGAACATGTGGTACTCAATTCTTTGTTTCTGTGAGAGATCACTGAGTACTCTAGACTCCAAGTCCATCCAAGTTGCTGTGGAGTTCATAATTTTGTCCTTGTTTTTAGCTGCATAATATTCCATCGTGTACATGTGCCACATTTAAAAAAATCCAGCCCTCTTTCCATGGGTAGCACAGTTGGTTTCATGTTTTTGCTATTGTAAATAGTGCTGCAATAAAGATGCATGTGCAGATATCTTTTTGGAGAATAATTTGAGTTCCTCCAGGTATATTCCCAAAGGGGGATTTCTGGGTCACGTGAGACGTTGATTTTTAGATCTTTTAGGAAAATCTCCACATTGTTTTTCACAGAGGCTGTACTAGTTTACACTCCCACCAACTGTGTAGAAGTGTTCCCTTTTCCCCGCATCCTCTCCAGCATCTGTTGCTTTTTGAGTTATTGATGATGACCATCCTGACTGGAGTTAGGTGGTGTCTCCTTAACCGATACCTACAGAACACTCCACCCAACAACCACGGAATATACATTCTACTCATCACCACCTGGAACATACTCTAAGATGAAAAGATTCCTGGAAACAAATGAAAATGAAGAAACATCTTACAAAAATCTTTGGGATGCCTTGAAAGCAGTACTAAGAGGGGAGTTCATATCTCTATGAACACACACGAAGAAAATGGGAAGATCACAAGTCAACAGCCTAACAAATCACCTAAGGGAGCTGGACAAGCTTTTTTCTCTTTCCGTCCTGCTCTCTGCTGTGTCCTGGCTGCCCAAGGGACCTAGCCAGAAGCTCCTCCTCTCGTCCCTCCTCCTGTTCCTCTCTCACCTCCCCACAGCTCCTGGGGACAGAGGGTGGGCTGTGGCTCTCAGCCTGCTGCCCCAGGACCCCCTCTGCCTCCAGAGTGGGGACCGGTGCCTGCCTGTGGTCGTAAGTCCTCAACCAGCCGGGAGGCGCTTGCTGTACCCCAGGTGAAGGTGAACGATGCAATGGGAAAGGCGTGAAGAATTATGATGCCCAGTTAGGCCCGCAGCAATTGGGTAAATCCTACGAGGAGACAGACACAGTCTCTGAGGGTGGCACGGTCCCATTTGCCACTTCCCTGAGTGGCATGACCTTTTCTGGGACTGGGGTGGGATCATAAGTGACCCCAGACCTAGAAGAAGGACCCCTGATAAGGAGGAGGTGTTGAAAGAGAGAGTTGGCGTTTTGGATGGCCAGGGGGAAGTGAGGGCAGGAGCGAAGGGAGGGGGAGGCAGAGGGCACCATGGGTGGCCGGGAGGAGGAGGCCAAGGAGTAGGTGGGGTCAGCAGAGTCAAGAGTGAGGAAGATTTGTCAGGGCCTCAGCCAAGCCAGCCAGGCGGGAGGATGTGAGCGAGTGACGGACAGATCATCCAGAATTTCGGAAGAATCAGCAGGGTCTGAAAATGTTGCTAAACACATTTGACGAGTTTGGCGAAGATCAGGATCTCAAGTGAGTGACAGAGGCCTGGAGACAGGAACTTCAGGCCATTTAGAAGAGGAATAGAGCCATCTCGGTGGCTCAGCCTGTAATCCCGCGCCTTTGGGAGGCTGAGGTGAGTGGATTGCCTGAGTCCGCGGGTTCGAGACCCGCCTGGGCAGCGAGACCTCATCTCTACAATAAATCAAAAAATCAGCCGGGCGTGGTAGCGCATGCCTGTAATTCCAGCTACTCGGAAGGCTGAGGCTGAAGGATCGCCGGAGCCCAGCAAGTCGAGGCTGCGGTGGCCGGGAGCGGCCACTGCACTCCAGTCTGGGCGACCGAGTGAGACTCCAACTCAAAAAAAAAAAGAAGCAGGACAGAAGAGGTCAACTGTAAAATAGTGTTAGGATCAAAATTCCACTTTAAGGCCAAGGCTCTAGGTACAGAAGCATTGCGTAAGAACATTAGATGCTTCTTTTTGAGAGAGTGAGGGTCAAATTTATTCCAATGTTTTAAAATGCAGCTCAAGGGAGAGTCTGAGGGCATGGGGGTTTCTGTCTCATGGTGGGACCAGAAAAATCATCAGTTAAGCATCTGTCCATTGGCCGGGCTTGGCGGCTCAGCCTGTCATCCTAGCACTTTGGGAGGCCGAGGCAAGTGTATTGCCTAAGCCCGTGGGCTCGAGACCAGCCCGAGCAACTTGGCAAGACCTTGTCTTTACAATAAATCAAAAATTATCTGGACATGGTGGCATGCGACTGTAGTTCCAGCTACTTGGAAGGCTGAGGTGGAAGGATTGCCTGAGCCCAGCAGGTTGATGCTGGGGCGGCCGTGAGTGTGCCATATGGCACTCCAGCCTGAGTGACAAAGTGAGACTCCAATTCAAAAAAAAAAAAAAAAAAGGAACCTATCCCCTGAGGACCCAAACTGCAGTTGTTCTTGGGAACCCCCCTGTGAGAAGGGGTTCCACTTCTGTCTTTTGAGGGACTCCAAGATGCGCTTTCCAAAGGGGTATCCCACCTATTGGAAAAGAACTTCCTACATCCAGGATGGGACACCAAGTCTGTTCTCCATAGGGGTGTCCCACCTCATAGAGAGGAACTCCCAGCACAATGGCCACTGGTGCTAACGTGACCAGTGCTGGATGTTCAGTCCAGGTCAAAGAAAGCTGGTTGGGGACTCACGTGTCGGCACTGTATGGGTTTACTTGGCTCAGTGGGGTCTGGGACAGGAAGACTCGCTGTCTTTGTGGGATATTTAGAGAGAGAGAGAGAGAGAGAGAAAGCTTGTGTGGGTTCGCCCTAGGTGAGCTGCCACTGTCAGCTGTGCTACAGGTTGAAACTGGGGTTTCTGATGAGAAAAGATAGGAGAGTCGTCCTTCCTCCCAGGCAGGGCAGTCAAACTCCTGCACCCTCTGGCCTGCAGGCTACACCAGGAAGTGGTCAGGAACCTCCAGTTGCCAGAGGGATACTAGAGATTGCCCATGAGAAGACTGAAAAGAGGAAAGTACCTCTGGATTCTCACCAGCTTTGGGCAGTGGTGGTCTGGCACCTTTTCTCCAGGACCTTCTGGTCCACCTGGAAGTTGTCTCTCCAAGAACCTTCAGTTGTTTCTGGGCCTGGATGCAGCCCTTCAAGAGACTCAAGGTGGAAGAGAAAAGAGAGTGGGGGAGGGATCCCCACAGGAGAGAAGTTCCCATAGGAGAGAAGACCCTGTGCAGGCCACCAAACCGTCGTGCGTCCAACTAGTTGAAGTCTCTGGGGCACCCGTGACATACCGGCTTCAACTAGTTGAACACGTGACAAAAGAGACTGGGCATTCCAGTCTCAGTAATTCCTGCTTGACATGCTTACGACCCTGGGCAAGTCACTTTGTCTCTGAGTCTCCCTCCTTCTGTGAAGAAGTCATTGGCCAACAAGGACATCCACTGCAAGCACACTATCAACTGCCTTGTTGGTTTCTGAGACTACCAGATGTTAGTACATTTCCCTCCCCTATCTGGGCACTACGGGATTGAAATTCAGCTAGCACTACCCCCAGGGAGCCCAAGCTGGGAGGCTTGGGGTGCTGGGGCTCTTCAGTCAGGGGACTGGGGGAAGGAGGAAGTTGACGTTTAAAACTAAATTTACCTGTGTGTATATTATTGAGCACCTACTATGTGCCAGGCACTGTTCCAGACTCTTGGGCTATATCTGCAAACAAAGCAGAACTCTGCTCCTTGTTTCTGATGCGAGTATTCCACCACCCATGCATTGAGCACCTACTGGGTGCTAGATGCAGGGGAGCCACTGGCGTAGAGAAGTGACCCCCATCGGCATGAGCTCATGTCCAGAGCATTTCGTCTGTTCAGTGCTTGGTGCCCTTCCACACTGTATTTTGCCTTCAGTCTGTCCAGTCTAACTGCAAGGAGAGTCCCCTTCTCACGTTTGTCTGATGAAGAAACGGGATCAGATGTCCCCCCAGGTCACGTGTGCTGGAAAGTGGGGAGCTGGATCAAAGCCCAAATCTGTTTGATTCTCTGAGTACCTATCTGCAAGTCTCAGTTTCCCTGTCTGTACTCTGAGTGACCTTGGAGACCACCCAGCAATGTGGGTGAGTGGGGGTGGGGCTGGGGCCAGCACAGTGGGGAGAGGTGCCCAGACGAATGTCCCTTCCCAGCCAGCCCAGCCTCCATGAGCGTTCCCTGCTTCTGAGTCTGGAGGTGGTTCTTATTATTGGCTCCAAATGACTTTTGCATCCATTTATTTCCTGCATTTTGATTTTGCATTCAATTTCCGGCCTATTCATGGTGTCTGCGCTACCTAGGGGATGCGGAATTGAGGCAGCCAGGAGTGCAGTCTGGACACGCCCGATGGCCGTCACTCCTTGGAGGGAGGAATGCTTGTCCGACTCCATGGTGGAAGAGCCGGTGAGCAGGAAGCGGCCCGCCCCTGTCCCCATGACAGCCAGACCTTGCCAGATGGACCGCCTGCCCCTTCGCTGGGCTCCTCCAATCCCTGCCCCAATACACCAACTGAGATGGCGAGGTGGCCACTGGAACCTGCAGGCAGAATGGGCTCTGGATTTCACAAGGGACTGGAATCCTGCGGGAATGTGCAGGGACCTTTGGGCAGGGAGAACAAGCCCCAGCTTGACCTTCTAGTCTCTCCTTTCCAGTCACAAGCAGTGGGGTCTTTCTAATAGTCAGACCTCACAGATCTCCTGCTCAAGACCTCCCCATGGTACCCCATCATCCTCAGGCTTGAGTACCAGCGCCCAGCCTTCCCGGCCCTAGGCACACCAGCCTCGGCCACCCCAGCCCTATTCACACCAGCCTCCCTCTCGGTGTTTCCCGAGCTCAGCCTCCTCAGTGGCCCATATTCCCCCTGTTCACACCCTTTGCATTGGCTATTCCCTTTGTCCAAACTGCTTGCCACCTGGCCCTTTAAGCAAACTCCTGGACACTCCACGCTATAAGAGGACTTCAGCGAACACTCTGCACCAGGTCTCACTCCTACACTTTGTATGCCTTCTTTATCTGGCACCCACAGCCCCTCTAAGAGGGATTCCCGTTCCCAGATCTCCTGAAGTCAGCAGAGGCTCAGAGATGTCAAGCGAGTTGCCCGGGGTCACACAGCAAGATGTCAGTGCCATCCATCTGACTCCAGAACCATGCTCCTAACCTCAGAGCCGCAGGCCCTAGCTCAGAGACCACCTCCTTGGAGCTTCCCCCACTGTGCGGCACAAACCCTGTCCATCCCACCCACTGCCATTCCCAACAGATGGGACCCTTCCTCACCAGGGCTCCTACCCCCCTGGGATGTTTTGCTTATTGTGTTTCCACACTGCTTTTAACTTTACGTGCCTGGCTGTGTCATGAGTTGCTAGGGCTGGTCAAGGACAGTGGCTGTGAGTACCCAGTGCCATCACGCGCCTTGGCACAAAGGGTAAGCACAAGCTGGACTTGTTCTCATCAGGTCCCCACAGAGATGACGGAAGAGCAAAGGAAGTCAGAGCCAGAACAGACCTTGTGTGGCATTAGGGTGGGGGGAGGAGACAGTACACAAGAGAGGTGACACGAAGTGCCTGAGGCTACATAGCAATGATGGTGTCTACACCATCTTCCCTCCGCAAAGGTGAGACAGGCATAGCATCCCCTGAAGGGTTTCTCTGAAAGTGTACCACACTTAGCTGACTCTGACCACTCCATGTGCCTGACCTCAGCCTTGGGGCGTCTTGGGGTGAAGGAGGTGTTAGCTAGAGAAGGAGCTCCAATGGAGGCCAGGCGTCACAGGGCAGCTGAGGCAGAGGCGCAGGAGCGACTTTTCTTCATGGTTTGTGGACAAATGAAGCGAACAGAAAATGGATGGCAGCCTTTGGCAGCAAGAGCCTGGGGCCTAGGGAGCTGGCCTCGGTTGCCGGGCTGGGGGAACCAGGCACCTACTCCCAGCTGCCCTGGACTCCCATCCCAGGCTTGGGCAGAGGGAAGGGGTAGCCGGGGCTGGGGTCGGGGGGAAGGATGAGGCAGCCTGGGTCTGTGCTGCTGCCTGTGTGACCAGGGCAAAGTCAGGCCCTCTCTGGGCCTCCTTTTCCCCTCTGGTACAATACCTCTCCTTTCTTTAGCTGACCTTAGGGACAGTATGGGGGCGGGAAAATGTACACAACCCCGGCAGAGGCCTAGGGAGCCCCAAAGTTCAACTTTTCTTGCTTCCAAACTTTCCTCAAACCTAGAGGCTTGGGGAGCTTAGCGTCTTAGAACGTGGAAAGCTTGTTTTCCTAGAAACCCAGATTCCCCAGCTCTGAGTGCGGTGGGTGTGACTCTCCACCCACACTTGGGTGGGTGAGGAGTGTAACCTTTCCTTTTAAATAATGCAGCGGAACTTCCATTGCAAGCCTGTTCTGCCAGGGTAGAAGAAACAGGCAGAGTGGGCTTCCCTCTTTCACAGTCTGAGTGGCATTTGGGGACTGCCACAGGTCATGGGAGAGGAGAGCTGGCTCTAGCTGTTGTCAGCTCCGCCTGACGCTCAGTGGCCGGTCACCACCAAGTGCCACCGTCTACAAGGTCCTGTGGGCCTGCCAAGCCTCTCTGATGCTCCCACACCACACTGGGCATGGGGGCCTCTGTCAGGCCATATCAGGCTTGTGTACCCAGACTTCTCTGGGACTCAGCCTGGAGTAGGGCACAGGCTACCCTGCTCTCAAGTCGTCCAGTCCTGGCCGTGGTTTCTGTCCTCACCCTTATGCTTGGAGAGGGGGTGGGACTCCTTTCTCGGAGGCCTGGGGCAGTAAGGTCTCCTGGTTTCCCTCTGATGACTCCTCTCCCGAAAGCCGGATGAGGGGACTGTGTTGGGGACCCCAGCAGTGACTGAGAGCCGGGTCACTCCTGTTAAAGAAAAAGTTATTCAAAGACACTTGCTGGAGCACAGTGAGGAAGACTTTATTCAAGGTCATTGCAATAGGTCCAGGGACCTGCAATGGGATTTTGCAGTGGGAGAGAGATTGGGCTTGAGGCTGAGCACCCCTGGGGGCCTATAGCCAAGGAGCAGAGTGAGGTCAGGGATGGAAAATTACTAAGAGAAAACATTGGAGGTAAGAGAGATTCTGGCTATCAGGGATTCCTGCCCAAGATAGGCCCGGGTCAGGCATCACCTGGGACATGGGGGAAGGGTGAGGAGCCTGATTGGATCGAGGTAGGCTTCTTGCTAAAAATGGCTTTTATGAGAAGTGCTCAGGTGGACTTAGGGGAAGACTTAGGAGCCTGACTGGAGTTTGGTCAAGCAAAGGAGCTTTGTGACGCTCCAGGCCGCCAGGCTTTTTCCACCTCTGCTATCTGTTCCAGACCCTTCCCCTCCTCTCAGGGCTGCCTCTTTGGAAACTCAAGATCAGGAAGACACCAGCTGGAGCACTGGGGGTGGGGGCGGGTGGCGGGGGGGAGAGCCAAGGGGAAGAAAAGGAAAATGGACTCAGATTCTAAAAGCACCCTTTGAAGTATAGACATTGAACTATTAGAATGGTACAGTCTGGGGAATTTGGGATCTCAAAATCACAGCCTCAGAGTCACTTACTTCCTGTCTGTAGGAAGATGGAGACATAAAGGTAACAAATGAATACACTGAAAGCACCAGCTACAAGGAATGAACTTCAGTCACATGATTGACATGGGTAACTCTCAAAGCTATGATGGTGAGCGAAGAAAAAGCAGAGTGTAGAAGGATTTGTATGACTCGATACCATGCATGTAAATATCAAGCACTTACCAACAGTCTGGACACACTCATAAACCGTTACAACATACAGATGTGGTGGGTAGAGAGGCTGCCCACGCTGCTCCCAAAGCATTTACTTTTGGGGGAAGGTTGAAGAAAGAGCAAGGAACTCGGGCGAGGAATGGTATGGACAGGGGTGTCAACTGTAACTGTGACATTTTATCTATTTTTAAAAGTTAATCACTAATAGACATGTATATGTAAATGTAGACATTCGTGCATGTGTCTGTGCATGCTGGTGGCTTATGGAGTGCTTGAAGGCAGCGCAGTCTAGGCAGCCTTCTGCAGCCAATTCGCTCACTGTCTATTGTGTTGCTGCGACTCATGCTCATGGTTGCCGTGGCTGTTGTTCATTCATTTCGACTGCTGGACGGTCTTCCGTTGTGTGAGGACACCCAAGGATCAGGTCCCCAACTTCTCTCAGACACTGCTGCTGGGGTGCAAATGGGCACAACTACATCGGAAGACAGTTTGGCAGCATCTCCCAAAGCTGAATATTCAGCAATTCCACTCCTGGGTGAATACCCAAGAGAAGCTCTCATACACACACGCGGCAGACATGACCAGAATGCTTAGAGCAGTTCCGCCCACAATAGCACCAATCTGGAAATGACCCAAATTCTCATCAGTCCAAGAGTGGATGAATACATTTGTTTGTTGACAAAATAAATTTTTGAAAATAAATAAAAGAACTAAAGCAAACCAGTCATCATTTTAATATAAGTTAAAACTGGATAGTGGGTATTTGATATTTATTATATTATTCTTTATAGACATTGGAAATAATTCACGATAAAACAAAATTATATTTTAAAAGTCCTGTATTGTAGCATATTGGACTTAGGAGACCTGTGACCTCTGGTGTCGAAAGAGGTTGGAGACGGTCTAGTCATGTCTGTAACCAGATCCTGCCCAGCTGGCTTCCAGCCTCTGCCTGTGCACTCCCTGCTGTGGGGTGGCCTGGGTGGAAGCCGAGATTAACTCGGGTGGAACAGGCCAAGATACGAACATAATGCTCATCTGCAGATCCTGCTCCCAGGAAGGGGACGGACCTAGGGTGACACAGGAGGGCCGATAACAAGCTGGGGGACCGACGATGGCCTCCAGCACCTGTTAAAGCTGTGTCCAGGCCAAGATGGGCTGCTGGGAGGACCAGGACAGGTTTGCATGGCTGGAAAAGGGGGTCCTGGGACAAAATATGGCGTGTGAGTCTACCCAACAGAGGGAGGCTGCTGGGCCAGGAAACGGTACCTTCCTCATACCCTCCCTTCCAGAATCTTGTCCTTCTCACCAAGTCCCTTCATGGTCCACAATCCAGTCCCCCAGCCCCTCTGGGACATCTGTACCATGACTCCCTTTAACTTCAGCAGCACATGTTAGGACGCATGCGTGCCTGAACACACACACCACGTACCTGCATATGTGCCTGCCAGGGTCTGTGTGCAAGTGGGGTCCAGAGGGGTCATTAGCTGTGGATATGTGTGGCTGCTTGGACCAAGTCCATGCCTCACCATCACTGCTGCCAGGGGACCCCTCCGCTTCTTCCTGGCTTCTCTGCCTCCCATCTTACCTCTTCCATGCTTCCCATTGCAACCGGGATTTGGGGAGACTCTTTCTCAGACCCAGAGCTGATCTTGCCATTCCACAGCACAGATGAACAAATGTGCATCACAGGCCGATTTATATGCTCATGCATGTGGGCTCCTGGGTCATGTGTGCACATGTACGTATGTGCACATCCTATTCTGATTTTATGGTTATTTTGTTTTTTGATTGAGTCATGCCTGGGCATGATAAACACTTCACAAAATGTGAAGAGCTACATAAGAAAAGACAGTGTTCCAGTAGCTGGCTTCTGGAATGAAGGAGGAAGAACTTCCAAAAATCTACTCTTTCATAAAAGTAATGAGAACACTGGAAGAACTCTCCAATAATGCTTTTTTTGAACTAAAGACTTGTAACAGTCTGAGAAGTGTTTAAAAAGATAGCTGCATCTTGGCAAGAGCAGTGGGCTTTCACCTGCCTTCATTTCCTCCCTCTCTCCCCATCTCTGTGGTAGCCTTGAAGGTTGTGATACTGTGAAATACATTTGGTCTTCTGCAGTGTCCTGGCATATAGCGCCTGAAACTCTCGGAGTCTCTGGAGCGACGAGTGACTCTTGCATGCTAATGAGATGACTGGTGGTTGGGGGTCCCCAGACAGCTTCAAGATGGAGCCTGGTCACCAGAAACATCAAAACATGACCAGAGGGTTGGGACTTTCAGCTTATTCCCCAACTTCCAGGGAGGGGAGAAGGGTGTAAGATTAGGTTGATCACCAATGGCCAGTGTCTTAATAAATTATGCCTACATCATGAAGCATCCATAAAAGCCCAAAAGGATGGGGATGGGAGTGAGCTTCTCGATTGCTGGCCATGTGGAGCTCCCTGTGGGGGGGGGGGGGGGGGGGG